>NW_026016098.1:0-57484 GCF_020379485.1 Brassica napus | reverse complement strand
GCAAGCAGTGAAAAGCACCGCCAAGTGATTCAAAGATTCCAGCCTGTCCTGTGACTACACATGATGCTTATAATTTCGAAATTCCTTGTTGCTCTCTCTTTATATACTTGTAACCCTCATCAGTATTAATTAATGGAGTTTTGAGTCTCTCTCTCTAGTCTCTCTCTTGTTCTTAATCTCTAATCTCTTTAATTCTCAGATTAAACTTAATCACTCTTTAAATCACAAAATCTAATGGTATCAGAGCCAGGTTCCTTTAAAAGGAGAGAGTGATTTCGTTTTCTAAATGTCCTTGAGTGTTCTTGAGTGTTCTTGAGAGTTTCTTGAGAGTTTGTCAAGAGCTAGATCCTTTAAAAGTCAAGTTGGTGTCTGTGGTGTTTTCTTTTGGAGAGTCAGCCTCAAGGGAGTCCCTTTAGGTGTTTGACAAGGTCAGAAGAGGGGTCTAGTTTGTGGTTAAGCTTGGCGTGTGAGATTAGAAGCATTTGGGGAAGATCTAGGCTAAAGGTTGTTGCTTTAGGCTAAAGGTTGTTGCTTTAGGCTAAAGGAAATGGAGCTGCTTCAATCTGGTACAACAAGGCGTGAAGAGAAGAAAGAGAGAGGGATGAGTGGGGTGGTTCTCACAAATGAAAACAACTCTGAAAAGGTGTGGAGTTGGAGAAACCATGAGAAGGAAGAGTCTTTGAAGGGTAAAGCTGCTGAGAAAGATCAGACAGCAAGAGAAACAAGTGGAGATTGCTTTAGTCTTGAAGAAAGTATACTGCTTGAGAAGATTGAAGATGTTTATGAGAACAAGATCAATCTTAGGAGAGTGTGTGAAGTCAAGAAGGTGATCAGTGAAGCTAAGCAAGGAAGAGAAGAGTTCAATAACCATGTGAGGAAGCTACAACACTTGTGGGTTGAACTACAAGGGTTGAGATCCCATGTGGATGGGGATGCTACACCAGAGCAAGAGATGGTCTTGAAGCTCTTGGCGAGCATGGAGTCATCATATGGGTGGCTGGTGGAGATGGTTCTAAGAGGGGAACAGCTTCCGAAATGGAAGAGATCTGTGTGCTTATAAGAAGGGCGTATGAGATAATGAGAGATGATGAGAGGCTAACCATGAGTAGGAGTGAGAGCTCATGGAAGCCAAATGGGAGTAGGAGTGAGAGCTTCCAGAAGCTAACCATGAGTAGGAGTGAGGGCTCATGGAGGCTAACGGGAGTAGGAGTGAGGGCTTCCGGAAGAGGAGGAGGTGCAGAATGCTATCCAAAGCTTATGTCAACATAGGAAAGGGTAGGAAGAGAGTTGTGGGAGAGTGTTCTTACTCAGCCTACATGGGGGAATCAGTAGAAGACAGTGGGGTGTTAAGAGAGCAGGAGAAAGGGAGTGGAGCTGATGATCGCATCACCAGGAAGGAATGGAGAGTGTTCATGGACATGTACAAGCCTTAGCAGCAAGCAAGAAGCATGCTATACAATCCGGAGCTTCTAAACCCATGGTGATTGATTCTGGAGCAAGTCATCATATGATCAGTGATAGGAGGCTTATAAGTGAGATCAAGGCTGCAACAGGGAGTGTTAGGATAGCTAATGGTGCTATGATCCCAATAGAAGGAGTGGGAAAGCTCAGACTGTTTGAGAAGGACACGGCTGCCTTCTACATGCCTCAGTTCACTTCAAATCTATTATCTGTGAAGAAAGCTACCATTGATCTTGATTGTCAAGTAGTATTCAGACCTGATGAAGTTGAGTTTCAAGATTTGAAGACTGGGAGAGTCATTGGCAGAGGAGACAGCAAGAATCAGCTATACCACCTCGACTTGGCTAAGACCTCTAATCCCTTTGATTCTATTTGCTTGAGTAGTACTGCTGCTGAGAAGATTGATAGTATTACTTGGCATGCTAGATTAGGACATCCTCATGCTCGTGCCATTGAATTGATAATCCCTAATATGTCATTCAATCACTTGGATTGTGAAGCATGCATATTAGGAAAGCATTGTAGGACTGTTTTCCCAACATCTAAGACTACTTATGAGCATTGCTTTGATCTAGTTCACTCGGATGTGTGGACCGCTCCATGCATGTCTAGAGACAGCCATAAATACTTTGTAACATTCATTGATGAGAAGTCTAAGTATACATGGCTCACATTGCTTCCATCTAAAGATAAGGTGCTAGAAGCGTTTATGAACTTCCAAGCATATGTATCTAATCAATACAATGCTACTGTGAAGGTACTGAGATCAGACAATGGAGGTGAATACATCAGCAATGCCTTCAAGAGTCATCTAGCCAAGCATGGGATTGTGCATCAGACCAGTTGTCCCTACACACCACAGCAGAATGGTGTAGCTGAGAGGAAGAATAGGCACTTGATGGAGGTTGCTAGGTCGATGATGTTTTCATGCAAATGTCCCAAAACGTTTTTGGGGAGATGCTGTACAGACTGCTTGCTATCTCATCAACCGGATCCCAACCAAGATACTGAAGAATCTGTCTCCATTTGAGGTGCTGAATAAGAGCAAGCCTTTTATTGATCACCTACGGGTATTTGGGTGTGTATGCTATGTCATGAGTCCAGGAGAACAGAGAAACAACTGGAGGCAAAGAGCACTAAGGCTATGTTCATTGGATACTCTATCACTCAGAAGGGATACAAGTGCTATGATCCTGAAGCAAGGAGAGTGATGGTATCTAGAGAAGTGAAGTTTATTGAATCAAAAGGGTATTATGAAGAAAAGGAGTGGGAAAATCTGAAGGATTTGTCTCAAGCTCCATCTGATAGAGCAACACACTGAGGGTGCTGTTGGAGAAGCTAGGGATAGGGTTATCCCAGGATCAGGAATCTGGAAGAAGAGAGTCTTCCAATCCGACTAGTGAAGCTGAAAGAACAACTCCTCTTGATCATGAGAGGGGGAATGGAACTGAATCTCATGAGCAAGTGCATAATCAAGATTCAGGCCAGCATAATCAAGAGGTGACACAGGAAGTAGAGAGTGGTGCTCAGTCTAGTGGAGATGGGCAAAGAGAGTCTAATGGCTCAGATGAGAGTGGTACTCAGTCTAGTGGAGATTGGGAAGTGGATCCTGATGGGTCAAATGAGAGTGGTGCTCAATCAAGTGAAGATGGGCAAGAGCCACAAGAAGAACAAGTTCAGGAGCTGAGGAGGAGCACAAGGGTGAAGAGAGATGCTTCCAACTGGGTAAACACGAGAGTGTACTACAATGCCCAGGCTGTGGAGCATCCTTCTCAAGCTATGTGTTCCTTTGCAGAGTTTCCAGACGAGCATATAGCCTTCACAGTAAGCTTGGATGAGAGCTATATTCCAAGGACATATGAAGAAGCTATGGCTTTAAAGGAGTGGAGAGATTCAGTTGCTGATGAGTCCGGAGCCATGATTAAGAATGAAACATGGTATGAGAGTGAGCTGCCTAAAGGGAAGAAGGCAGTGACTAGTAAATGGGTGTTCACAATCAAGTTTCATCCTGATGGAAGAATAGAGAGGCGCAAGTCTAGGTTGGTGGCAAGAGGATTTACTCAGACATATGGTGAGGACTATGTTGAGACCTTTGCTCCTGTGGCTAAACTTCATACTATCAGGATTGTATTATCTTTAGCTGTGAATCTTGAGTGGGATTTGTGGCAAATGGATGTGAAGAATGCATTCCTTCAAGGAGAGTTGGAAGATGAAGTATACATGCATCCACCACCAGGTCTTGAACATCTAGTAAAGAAGGGTAATGTGTTGAGGTTGAGGAAAGCTATCTATGGTCTCAAGCAGTCTCCAAGGGCGTGGTACAACAAGTTGAGTACTACACTGAATGGGAGAGGGTTCAGAAAGTCAGAATTGGATCACACTCTCTTTACCCTAATCACCTCATCTGGTATTGTGGTATTACTTGTGTATGTGGATGATATCATCATCACAGGCAGTGATAAGGAAGGCATCAAGGCTACAAAGGAGTATCTCAAGGCAAGCTTTGAGATTAAAGACTTGGGGGAAATGAAGTATTTTCTTGGGATTGAGATATGCAGATCAAAGGAAGGATTGTTCATGTCTCAAAGGAAGTATGTGATTGATCTATTGAAGGGAGCAGATGCCTATGGAGGAAAGACAGCCAAGATGCCAATGGAGGATGGGTACAAGGTTCCACGTGAGGGGGAGATTGAGGATAGCAAGCCATTCCATGATCCTAAGCTGTATAGGAAGCTAGTGGGGAAGTTGATTTATCTTACCATTACTAGACCTGATGTATGCTTTGCGGTGAATCAAGTCAGTCAACACATGCAAGTTCCTAAGGAGCACCACTGGCGGATGGTGGAAAGGATCTTGATGTATCTGAATGGAACTACTGGTCTTGGAGTATGGATGGGATGTAACAAGAGTACTGAGGTTGTAGGCTACTGTGATGCGGATTGGGCTGGTGATAGAGCAGATAGAAGATCAACCACAGGCTATTGTACATTCATTGGTGGTAACTTGGTCACTTGGAAGAGTAAGAAGCAGAAGGTAGTGTCTTGTTCCAGTGCTGAGGCCGAGTATAGAGCAATGCTGAAGCTTACAAATGAGCTAGTGTGGATAAAAGGGATTTTGAAGCATCTGGAGATTATTCAAGCAACGCCAATGACAATGCATTGTGATAATCAAGCAGCTATCCACATTGCATCTAACTCTGTGTTCCATGAGAGAACAAAGCACATTGAGGTTGATTGTCACAAGTGAGGCAGATGATGATTCTTGGGTGATTCTACCTTGTTATACTCGGAGTGAGGATCAGTTAGCAGATGTGTTCACAAAGGCAGCAAGGCAAAAGACAATGGAGTCCATACACATCAGGTTAGGACTCATTGATCTCTCGCCTAAGGGCTAGTCTATACACTCTCCTGATCATGTGATCTCTACTCTTTTTCCTCATTAAGGTTTTGTCCCAATGGGTTTTCCTTAATGAGGTTTTAATGAGGGAGATCTCATGGTCCTTCCAAGCTTGACTTGTTCCACATGGTCAAGCTTGAGGGGGAGTGTTGAGATGAGAGAATAAAGAGTTGATATATTGAGAGAGGAAGAGAGTTGGAGTAGACAGTAACTTTGGAGTTTTACTGTGGTAACTTTAGTTTAACCACAGTAACAACTTGGGAAGTTATCTGATGGCATGAGAAGGTAACTTAGTGAAGGGAAGAGAGTAAACTCGCCAAAGAGGATAAGGAAGGATAAGGGAGCCTTTGACAGCCTGTATGATGCTGGAAAGGAGAGGATGCTTTTCTACTAGTGCAAGCATGTGAGAAAGCACAGCCAAGTGATCAAAAGGAGTTCCAGCCTGTCCTTTGACTACACATGCTTATACATTTCGAATTCCTTGTTGCTCTCTCTTTATATACTTGTAAACCCTCATCAGTATTAATTAATGGAGTTTTGAGTCTCTCTCTCTAGTCTCTCTCTTGTTCTTAATCTCTAATCTCTTTAATTCTCAGATTAAACTTAATCACTCTTTAAATCACAAAATCTAATATCAGTAAGTTTGTTGTGGTTTATTTCGATGACATTTTAATTTACAGTACTAGTTTACTTGATCATGTGACACATCTTGAGCAAGTACTAGAGACACTTCGACAAGAAGGGCTTTATGCAAAACCTCAAGAAGTGCACATTCTGCACTGATAAACTTGTCTTCCTAGGTTTTGTTGTGAGTTCACAGGGCTTACAGGTTGATGAAGAGAAGGTTAAGGCCATTCAAGAGTGGCCGACTCCAACAAACATCAGCCAAGTTAGAAGTTTCCATGGCCTAGCTAGCTTCTACAGGCGGTTTGTCAAGGATTTCAGTAGTATAGCTGCACCCCTTACTGCTGTGGTGAAGAAGAGTATTGGGTTCATTTGGGAAAAAGCTCAACAGGAAGCCTTTCAGACCTTGAAGTATCGCCTGACCCATGCACCAGTACTGGTCTTACCCGACTTCAATAAGACCTTGAAGTAGAATGTGATGCATCAGGGATGGGATAGGGGCAGTTCTTATTCAAGAAGGAAAACCCGTGGCTTACTTCAGTGAGAAGCTTGGTGGAGCAGCTCTTAATTATCCGACCTATGATAAAGAGTTGTATGCCTTGGTGAGAGCTTTGGAGACATGGCAGCACTACCTGCTGTCTAAAGAATTCGTGGTACACACTGACCATGAAACCCTTAA
Organism: Brassica napus; assembly: GCF_020379485.1. Classification (NCBI taxonomy): domain Eukaryota; kingdom Viridiplantae; phylum Streptophyta; class Magnoliopsida; order Brassicales; family Brassicaceae; genus Brassica; species Brassica napus. The sequence goes on along the minus strand of NW_026016098.1, from coordinate 51,324 downwards.
ACATCTAAGAGGGCAAACCAATCTCAAGAGGAGACATGCTCGCTGGGTTAGAGTTTATTGAGACATTTCCCTACATTATCAAGTATAAGAAGGGCAAGGAGAACATTGTAGCAGATGCACTCTCCAGGAGATATGCTTTGATTGCAACCATGGAAGCAAAGGTGTTGGGATTTGAGTTCATCAAAAGTTTGTACGGAGAAGATCCGGATCTTGCTGCTATCTACTCAAGTTGCACCAAAGGACCACAAGGAAAGTTCTACTTGCATGAGGGATTTCTTTTCAAGGCAGGAGATTATGCATTCCTCAATGCTCCTTGAGAGATCTAATCACTAGAGAGGCTCACGGAGGAGGGCTCATGGGTCACTTTGGAGTAGATAAGACACTTGCTGTGGTCAGGGAACATTTCTATTGGCCGCATCTTAAGAATCAGTAGAATCTCATTGCGCCAGATGTGTGACTTGCAAGAAGGCTAAGTCTAGAGTCCAGCCTCATGGCCTTTACATGCCACTGCCGATTCCTACAGCTCCTTGGGTAGACATCTCCATGGATTTTGTCCTAGGATTACCAAAAATTCATCACAAGGATTCAATCTTTGTTGTCGTGGACAGATTCTCCAAAATGGCACACTTCATACCTTGTGCCAAGGTGAATGATGCGTCCAAAACTGCTGATCTGTTCTTTAAGGAGGTAGTGCGCTTACATGGGGTGCCAAGGACTATTGTATCTGACCGAGACACCAAGTTCCTCAGCCACTTTTGGAGAACACTATGGAAGAAGTTGGGAACAAAGTTGCTATTCTCTACTACTTGCCATCCCCAAACTGATGGGCAGACTGAAGTTGTCAACAGGACGCTCTCTACGCTGCTTAGGGCAACCATTGGGAAGAACATGAAGAATTGGGTTGATTGTATTCCATTCATCGAATTTGCATACAACCGAGCTCAGCATTCAGCCACTAAGATGTCCCCCTTTGAGGCAGCCTATGGGTTCAACCCGAAAACCCCTTTGGATCTTAAACCATTACCCCCAGCTGAAGTTGTCAGTCTTACCGGGGAAGCTAAAGCTGCTTATGTCAAAGAACTCCATCAGAAGGTTCAAGAGAATTTAGAGAAGAGGACTGAGCAGTACACTAAACATGCCAACAAGGGCCGCAAGGACATTGTATTTGAACCAGGGGAGTGGGTTTGGTTACACATGCGGCAAGAAAGGTTTCCTAACCAGAGAAGTTCCAAGCTGAAGCCAAGAGGGGACGGCCCATTTCAAGTTGTTGAGAGGATCAACAACAATGCCTACCGTCTTGATCTGCCAGGTGAGTTGAATGTGTCTTCTACTTTCAATGTTACTGATCTATCTCCTTGTTTTGCAGATGAACCAGTTTTGAGGTCAAAACCTTTTGAAGAGGGAGGGAATGATGAGGATATTCAACCAGAGCCGGAACCAGACTTAACTGAACCTGATATCCAGGACATGATCAGCAACATAACCAAATCAGAGAGAGTCCAAGAAGTGCCAGTACCAACCGTATTCAAGGGAGCTATCACTAGACAAAGAGCTAAGGTACTTCAACATAAATTTAATGAGAGCATGATACTTGCTTCTGATCTTGGACAGGTTAAACTGGCTGGTGAACCAAGCTTGAAGCAAGATGAACTAAAGGATGCAGAACCGGTTAAGGAGAAACAAGCATCAAGTGAGGATATGTGGCCATTCATCCCGGAGCAATGCCACACCAACCTGATGATCATTACCATGGAAGATCAACTTGCCTAGCAAGTCTCTTGGACGAATCTAGCAACTAGGCCAAGCTCTTTGTGTGTGCTCTTTTTCCCTTACTCTTGGTTTTGTCCCAAATGGGTTTTCCAGAGAAGGTTTTTAACGAGGCCACAACTTGCTTCACACTTATCCCAAGTGCCAAGTTCGATCCAAGGCTAAGAAGCCTCATGACCTTATTTCATGTTTTACATTATAGTTTGTTTCCTTATTTGTACTTTCGTGACCTAAGTGGAGCCTGTTCCCTTAGTCCTATTTATATGTTTTCGCAAGCCCACTTTTGGGGCAGACTTTGAATAATCATAAACTTTTCTTTTAAAGAAAACCCTAGAGCTCTCAAGCTAGAACTCGCCTCCTTCTCTTTGCCTTGTGAGACCAGTACCTCCACGGCCTAGAGGAACCTTGTGTTGTATCACGAGCCTCCCCATCTCTCGTGTGGTGCACTTCATCCCATCATACAGTTCCAGTTCAGATCCCTTGGTTGATTAGATCAGTCCATCCGGATCACCCTTGTGTTAGATCGGCTCCTTCTCTCTTGCTTGGGAACGTACAGCCTTTGATAGCTTAGGCTTGTATCAGATAGCTTCTTCATCCTAACTCCTGTGAGGTTTATTCGACTTTCTGGTGATTCTCCACTACTTTATGTATCAAAATCAAGCTTCTTACATCGCGATTCATCCTGGTTTGATTAGAATGACAAAGAAGCTGTCATATTCCCAAACAGGAAAACTGGGATCACCTGATTTGAAAGTGGGATAGCTTCTTTATCCTAACTCCTATGAGATTTATTTATGAGATTAAGAGATCTTTAGAGTGATTAGAATAAAGAGGGTGTTTAGGAAGTGATTAAGAGAAGTTTGTGAAAGATTAAGAGACTAGAAAGAGCCGTTTAGAGTCTAAGAGAAAACCATAGTCTAAGAGATTAGAGAGACTCGAACTGATTGATTTTATTAATGAGTGAGGTTACATATTTATATAGAAAGCATTAGGGTTTACAAGAGGCGAAATGGGCACTATTGAAGCATGTAGAGTCAAGGTTGCTTTCCGGATGATTGGATGGTAAGGCTCACACGCTTTGCCTCTTTACAGCCTGTTCCAGCCTGGCACGCTCTTCCCTTATCCACTCAACGGTCTGATCCTTCTCCTTAAGTCCCCAAGGTAACACTCCCTTGTTACCGTTTCACTTGGTCGAGTTGGGTAAGTTTTGGTCGAGACCTTTGGTACGGACGGTACGGCCATGTACGGCCTTGTACGGACGTCCGTACCATTCACACCCAAACCCCCTAAGCTTCTCCATCTAATACACTCCTAGGATGCTTCTCTGGATAGTTGGGGATAGATCCTTGCAAGAACGAATCAGAGACTCAAGTTCTTCAAGGTTTGTGGAATGAATGGTGACACAAAGAGTTGTGAAAGGACTCCTTGATACTCCTAGATGCCTAATCCGGATATGACACACCGAAGAAGAGATCCTTAGGTTGTTGGATACTACTCACCAACAAGATCACTCGCCGACTTGGTAACAAGAAGAAGAGAGAACAAAGAAAAGGTTTTGATGAAAAGATAACTTGATAGATGCTAGGGTTTTCGGATGTGGTTTATATAGTGAGGCTTGTACACACACAAGCTCACGGAAACCTAAAGAGAACAGGCTCCCTTTGGTTTAAATAAAAATGAAAGACATAAGGTTTTAAAAGACATAAGTTTTATAAGGCATTATAAGCTAAACCGGGATCATCAAATGAGAGATGTGAAAGTAACATATGGCCTCATTAAAAACCTATCTTTGGAAAACCCAGTGGGACAAAACCAAAGATAGGGAAAAAGAGCACACATATGCTACTTGCTCATTTGATGATCATGTAGAAAAAGAAATGGCTTGGATAGTGGTGAGTGTGTCTTGATTGATCCAGCTTCCTTCAAGACCTTCTTCTTGCTTCCAGGCTATCATGAGTAATCCTCCAATGGCTTGCTTGATTTGTTTACTCTTGGAACGAGTGATAGGACCTTCTGGTATAGCTAGGACATCTTCATCAGCTGGATCATCTATCGTCTCATTGTCTTCTTTATCTGACTGGTCCATGATCACATCATCCCCTCCCTCTTGAAAAGGATTTGTCCTCAAATCAAGCTCATCTGCAACAAAAGGAATCAAGTCAGTAACATTGAAACTGTTGCTTATATCATACTTACCTTGAAGATCAAGCTTGTAGGCATTGTTATTGATCCTTTGGGTGATCTCAAAAGGACCGTCTATCCGCGGCATCAGCTTAGATTTTCTTTCATTTGGGAACCTCTCCTTGCGCAAATGCACCCAAACTCTATCACCTACATCAAAGATCATTTCTCGCTTGCCCTTGTTTGCTCTCTTAGCATACTGCTTTGTCTTCTCAACAATGTTCTTTCTAGCTTTCTCGTGGATCTGTTGCACCAACTCTGCCTTCTTTTTCCCATCCATACTGACCCTTGCACACTCAGGTAAAGGCATTAGATCCAAAGGAGAGATGGGATTGAACCCATAAACAATTTCAAAAGGAGAATACTTAGATGCAGAATGCTGAGCATGATTATAAGCAAATTCACAGTGTGGCAAGTATTCTTCCCATGATTTCAAGTTCTTTTTAATGAATGCACGCAAGAGAGTTCCAAGAGTTCTATTAACTACCTCAGTTTGACCATCAGTTTGTGGATGACATGTAGTAGAGAACAAGAGCTTAGTGCCTAACTTAGACCATAGAGTCTTCCAAAAATAACTAAGAAATTTGGTATCTCTATCAGAAACTATGGTTCTAGGCATGCCATGAATGCGCACAATCTCTTTAAAGAACAGGTTAGCAACATGTATTGCATCATCAGTTTTATGGCAAGCAATGAAATGTGCCATTTTAGAAAACCTATCAACAACTACAAAGATGGAGTCCTTACCTGTCTTAGTCCTCGGCAAACCCACAACAAAATCCATAGATATATCATTCCAAGGGTGAGTAGGAATAGGTAAAGGAGTATACAAACCGTGAGGTTGAATCTTTGACTTAGCTGCTTTGCAAGTTGCACACCTCCCACAGATTCTCTCAACATCTCGTTTCATGTGTGGCCAAAAGAAGTGATCCTGCAAAACTTTAAGAGTCTTGGCAATACCAAAATGTCCCATTAAGCTTCCTCCATGGGATTCCCTGACAAATAGATCTCTCAAAGAACAGTTAGGCACACACAATCTATTATCATAGAATAAGAATCCCTCTTGCCTAAAGTAATGTCCAGCAGCATATTTTTCACACGATTTATAAGCCTCTTGAAAGTCAGAATCAGTTGCATACATTTCTTTAAGCTGTTCAAATCCTAGCAACTTAGCATCAAGAGTATTCAAGAGAACATACCTTCTGGATAGTGCATCCGCAACTATATTTTCCTTACCTTGTTTGTACTTGATCACATAGGGAAGGTTTCAATGAATTCTACCCATCTGGCGTGCCTCTTGCTGAGTTTGTTCTGGCCTTTAAGGTACTTGAGAGACTCATGATCAGTGTGAATGACAAACTCCTTGGGCCATAGGTAATGCTGCCATGTCTGCAAAGCCCTCACCAAAGCATAGAGTTCCTTGTCATAAGTAGCATAGTTGAGAGTTGCTCCTCCAAGTTTCTCACTGAAATATGCTATGGGTCTCTTTTCCTGCATAAGAACAGCACCAATTCCAATTCCTGAAGCATCACATTCAATTTCAAAAGTTTTATTGAAATCAGGAAGTATAAGAAGAGGGGCATTAGTAAGCTTCTCTTTTAGGCATTGAAAGGCAAGTTCTTGTGCTTCTCCCCATTTGAATCCAACTTCTTTCTTGATCACCTCAGTCAATGGAGCTGCTATGGTGCTAAAGTCTTTCACAAACCGTCGGTAGAAGCCAGCTAATCCATGGAAGCTTCGCACTTCACTGATGGTTTTAGGAATCGGCCACTCTTGTATTGCTTTCACCTTCTCTTGATCTACCTTTACTCCATCTGCACTCACAATAAAGCCTAAAAAGACCAAGTTATCCGTACAGAAAGTGCATTTCTTAAGATTAGCAAATAGTTTTTCTTTCCTCAAGACATCAAGAACAGTCCTAAGATGTTTTATATGCTCTTCTAAACTCTTAGAGTAGACAAGGATATCATCAAAGTAAACTACCACAAACAATCCTATAAAAGATCTAAGCACATGATTCATCAATCTCATAAAAGTACTAGGAGCATTAGTTAAGCCAAAAGGCATCACTAACCACTCATACAACCCATGCTTAGTTTTAAAGGCTGTTTTCCACTCATCTCCTTCTTTCATTCTAATTTGATGATACCCACTCTTCAAATCTATCTTAGAAAAAATGCTAGAGCCATGTAATTCATCAAGCATATCATCTAATCTAGGAATAGGGTGGCGATACTTCACTGTTATGTTGTTGATTGCTCTACAATCAACACACATGCGCCAGCTCCCATCTTTCTTGGGCACAAGGAGCACTGGTACGGCACATGGACTCATGCTCTCACGGATATGGCCTTTCTCCATCAGTTCATCAACCTGCCTCTGAAGCTCCTTAGTCTCAACTGGATTAGTTCTGTATGCTGGCCTGTTAGGAAGAGTAGATCCTGGCACAAAATCAATCTGGTGCTCAATCCCACGTATAGGAGGCAAACCGATTGGATTATCTTCAGGAAACACATCTTCAAAGTCCTGTAAAAGAGCTGACACCTCACTCGGATACTCCGGTGTAAAATCAGTTAGATTCAAGAGAGTTTCTTTAAACACAAGCAAAAGAATAGGCTGATTAGAGTAAAGAGATCTTTTGATGTCACCAATCTTGGCATAAAAGTTGTGCTGCTTGGGTTGCTCGGGTTTGAGATCTATTTCTTTCTTCTTCTGAAGCTGCAACTGATCTTGATGCACTTCCTTAGGAGTGAGAGGCACCAGAATAGTCTTCTTGCCATTGAACTCAAAAGAGTGCTTGTTAGTAAAGCCATCATGTGTAACTCTCCTATCAAACTGCCACGGCCTTCCAAGTAAAATATGACTTGCTTCCATTGGTATCACATCACAGAGTATCTCATCTTCATATCTCCCAATGGACAAAGGTATAGAGACTTGTGTGGAGACCCTCATCTCACCTTCTTCGTTAAGCCACTGCAGCCGGTAAGGTTTAGGGTGTTTTTGAGTTTTCAAACCAAGCTTCTTCACCATTGTCTCGCTAGCAACATTAACACAGCTTCCACCATCAATGATCAGACTGCATATCTTTCCTTGAACCATGCAGCGTGAGTAGAACAAGTTTTCTCTCTGCTCAAGCTCCTCGGTTTTATTTTGCAAGCTGAGAGTTCTCCTTGCAACCAACAATCTCCCTCGCACTGGTTCTTCTTCATATTCTTCCTCGGAATGCTCCTGATCAGTCTCAAGCTTCTCATCCTCAGATTCAAATTCTCCATTCTCCAAGAGGATCATAACTCGTTTGTTGGTGCACTCGTTTGCGTAATGCCCACGTCCTTGGCATTTGAAACACTTAACATCTCTGGTCCGAGAAGAAGTAGCTTCAGCTTTCCCTTTGTCTTTGTCTTTGGCAAAAATGCTGCCTGGCTTTGTTTCTTCTTTCTGCTGAGACTTGTTCTCCTTTTGATATGCTGGTTTCTCGTCTTTAACTTGCTGATACTTGCTGGTACCGTAGCTTCCACGTGAATGATGCTTCCTCTTAATCTGTTGCTCCACCAGAATTGCTTTGTGCAACATTTCTTCCAACTCAACATAGTGCTGCATCTCCACATTGTCTTGTATCTCACGGTTAAGTCCTCCAAGAAACCGTGCCATAGTAGCCTCTCTATCCTCTGATATACAAGCTCTCAACATTAACAATTCCATCTCTTGGAAATACTCTTCTACAGATCGCGATCCTTGTGTGAGCCTTCTCAATCTCTGATGAAGATCACGATGGTAATGGCTTGGCACAAACCTCCTGCGCATTGCTGCTTTCATCTCTGCCCATGTCTCAATAGGAAACTCTCCATTGCGCCGCTTGTTTGTAACCAATTGATCCCACCAGCTCAAAGCGTAATCGTAGAACTCGGTAGCAGCCACTTGAATTTTCTTAAGCTCCGTGTAGTGTTGACAGTTAAAAACCAGCTCAATCTTTTTCTCCCACTCAAGATAGGCATCTGGATCAGCTTTGCCATGGAAAGGAGGGATTTTCAGCTTTACTCCCGCGAGTTCATTGCGTTGCCAGTGATCACGCCTGTGTCTACGGTCACTACGGCTGCTGTGTCTAGAATCTGAGCTGTGTCGATTTCTTTCATAGTAGTTATCAGTCTCCTCTGAATCCTCATGCTCACGTCTAGCCTGTGTGCGTCGGTTCTGCCTTGGTTCTCGTCTAGGTTCTGAAGATTGCGCATCAAGCTCTTCGCGGAAAGTACCCAATCTTGTTTCCATCATCGTACTCATACGGCGAGTCAAAGCTTCAAGCAAAGCTTTATGCTCGAGGCTAACTCCTTCATCTTCCTCCGCGTCAATAGCCATAGTACCTGAGACAACCAACAAGATTCAACCAGTAAGAAGTTCACAGAAAAAAAATTAAAATAGAGTCGGAAAAGGAAACAAACACGAAAAGGAAACTTAAACAACACGGATCAGGTTCAATTTCAATCTCTTTCCACACTTAACAGATAGATCCGGTTCAACAGATGAAGTTATGTTTCAACAATCACAGATTCAATAGTATAAGATCAGATCGACTCAAGTAACTCAAACAACTTATGGATCTAGAAATCTCGAAAGCGTAATCCACAAGAATATGAATGGTCTTTTTAGAAACCTTTATAAAAAACGCTGAGATCGATCAGATTTGAATCAAACATAAACAGATCTAGCAAAAGTTATGAAGTAGATGAACAGATCCACACGAAAAATTGAGTAAACAAGAACTTCCCTAGCCAGAGTTGCTCTGATACCACATAATACACTCCTAGGATGCTTCTCTGGATAGTTGGGGATAGATCCTTGCAAGAACGAATCAGAGACTCAAGTTCTTCAAGGTTTGTGGAATGAATGGTGACACAAAGAGTTGTGAAAGGACTCCTTGATACTCCTAGATGCCTAATCCGGATATGACACACCGAAGAAGAGATCCTTAGGTTGTTGGATACTACTCACCAACAAGATCACTCGCCGACTTGGTAACAAGAAGAAGAGAGAACAAAGAAAAGGTTTTGATGAAAAGATAACTTGATAGATGCTAGGGTTTTCGGATGTGGTTTATATAGTGAGGCTTGTACACACACAAGCTCACGGAAACCTAAAGAGAACAGGCTCCCTTTGGTTTAAATAAAAATGAAAGACATAAGGTTTTAAAAGACATAAGTTTTATAAGGCATTATAAGCTAAACCGGGATCATCAATTGAGAGATGTGAAAGTAACATATGGCCTCATTAAAAACCTATCTTTGGAAAACCCAGTGGGACAAAACCAAAGATAGGGAAAAAGAGCACACATATGCTACTTGCTCATTTGATGATCATGTAGAAAAAGAAATGGCTTGGATAGTGGTGAGTGTGTCTTGATTGATCCAGCTTCCTTCAAGACCTTCTTCTTGCTTCCAGGCTATCATGAGTAATCCTCCAATGGCTTGCTTGATTTGTTTACTCTTGGAACGAGTGATAGGACCTTCTGGTATAGCTAGGACATCTTCATCAGCTGGATCATCTATCGTCTCATTGTCTTCTTTATCTGACTGGTCCATGATCACATCACCATCTCTTCTCCTCTTCAACTCCTCTTCTCTCCATACCAATATAATCAACTCAACTCAACACTCCCCCTCAAGCTTAGCTTTGTGAAAGCCTAAGCTTGGATAGCTATGAGATCTTCCTCATTAAAAACCTTACCAAGGAAAACCCATTGGGATAAAACCTTGATAAGGGAAAAAGAGTAAAGACCTCACAGCCAAGGGGATCAGCTCCTTCTCTTCCCAAGATCAATGAGGCCCAACCGTATGTGAATGGACTCCATTGTCTTCTGTCTTGCAGCCTTGGTGAACACATCCGCTAACTGATCTTCACTTCTTGTGTAGCATGGCAAGATGACTCCTAAGATGATCATCTGCCTCACCTTGTGGCAATCAACTTCAATGTGCTTGGTTCTCTCATGGAACACCGAGTTGGAGGCAATGTGGATAGCAGCTTGGTTGTCACAATGCATGGTCATTGGCGTGGCTTGATCAATCTCCAAATGCTTCAAGATGCCTTTGATCCATACTAACTCGTTGGTGAGCTTCAGCATAGCTCTATACTCAGCTTCTGCACTTGAGCAAGACACCACCTTCTGCTTCTTACTCTTCCAAGTCACCAAGTTGCCTCCAATGAATGTGCAATAGCCTGTGGTTGATCTCCTGTCTGCTCTATCACCAGCCCAATCCGCATCACAGTATCCCACCACTTCAGTGCTTCCATTGCAGCCCATCCATACTCCTTGATCAGGTGAGCCGTTGAGATACATCAAGATCCTCTCCACCATGCGCCAATGATGTTCCTTAGGTACTTGCATGTGTTGACTCACCTGATTCACAGCAAAACAAATGTCAGGTCTAGTTATAGTGAGATAAATCAATTTGCCAACTAGTTTTCTATAGAGTTTAGGATCCTGATAAGGTTTGCTGTCTTCAATCTCCCCCTCTCGTGGGACTTTGTAGCCATCCTCCATAGGCATCCTTGCTGTCTTGCCTCCATAAGCACCTGCACCTTTCAAAAGATCAAGTGTATACTTTCTTTGGGACATGAACAAACCTTCCTTGGATCTACATATCTCAATTCCAAGAAAGTATTTCATTTCTCCCAAGTCTTTAATCTCAAACATGGATTTAAGAAACTCCTTGGTTGCTATGATACCTTCCTTATCACTCCCTGTGATAATGATATCATCAACATACACAAGAAGTGCAATCATACCTGAGGGAGTCGTGAGTGTGAAGAGGGTGTGATCTAGTTCAGACTTCTTGAAGCCTCGGCCATTCAGAGTAGTACTCAACTTGTTGTACCAAGCTCTTGGTGATTGCTTCAGCCCATAGATGGCTTTCTTCAGTCTCAACACATTTCCACTCTTCACTAAGTGTTCAAGGCCTGGAGGTGGATGCATATACACTTCATCCTCAAGTTCACCTTGTAGAAACGCATTCTTCACATCCATTTGCCATAACCCCCATCCAAGATTCACAGCTAAGCTCAGTACAATCCGGATTGTGTGGAGTTTAGCTACTGGTGCAAAGGTTTCTATGTAATCTTCTCCATAAGTTTGAGTGAAACCTCTTGCAACTAGCCTTGACTTCTTCCTCTCAACCTTTCCATCCGCTTTGTACTTGATTGTGAATATCCATCTACTAGTCACAGCCTTCTTCCCTTTTGGTAACTCACTCTCATACCATGTATCATTCTTGATCATTGCTCCTGCCTCATCTCCAACTGATTCCTTCCATTCTTTATCTTTCATTGCTTCTTCATAGCTTCTTGGGATGTGATTCTCATCCAAGTTTACCATGAAAGCGCAATGTGCTTCTGGATATTGAGCAAAGGAGCACACGGCTTGAGAAGGATGCTCCACAGCTTGGGCATTGTAGTACACTCTCGTGTTTACCCAACTGGAAGGATCCTTCCTTATCCTTGTACTCCTTCTTAGTGGCTGCACAACCGGTTCTTCTTCCTGTTGTTCTTCTACCACTTCATCTTGAGAAGGTGTTTGTGTCACACCATGATCATGTCCATGACCATCCGAGCCTATGCTCTCTTCTCCTTCATTCTCTACTCCTCCTTCATCTTGGTTGGCCTCTTGCATAGGCTCCTCATGCTCCTCTCCTCCCTCATGATCAAGGTGGGATGGTGAACCAACTTCAGGAGGTGTAGTTGCGTGATTCCTTGGATCCTGGGATGTACTGATTCCAAGACCTTCAAGAATGATCCGCAAGGTGGTGGCCTTGTCTGATGTTAAGTCCTTCAGGTCTTCTTGATTCTTTTCTTCATAGTATCCTCTATCTTCCAAGAACTTCACATCTCTAGATACAAGAACTCTCCTTGCTATAGGATCATAGCATTTGTATCCTTTCTGTGTAGCTGAGTATCCTATGAACACAGCCTTAGTGCTTGATCATCTCTCCTGGTTTGAGTACAAAGCATAGACATCCAAAGACTCGCAGATAATCAAGAGCAGGCTTGTACCTATTCAGAACTTCAAATGGAGCCTTCTCATTCAGAACTTTGGTTGGGGTTCTGTTTATCAGGTAACAAGCAGTGGCAACCGCATCACTCCAAAATCTCTTTGGAACATTACTCTGAAACATAAGTGACCTTGCCACTTCCATAAGATGCCTATTCTTCCTCTCAGCCACTCCATTTTGCTGTGGAGTATAAGGACAGCTTGTTTGATGTAGGATCCCATGTTGTGATAGGTGTTGCTTGAATGCATGACTCGTGTACTCCCCTCCATTATCTGATCTCAAAATTTTAATCTTAGCATGATAATGGTTAGTTACATAAGTTTGAAAGTTCCTAAATGCATCAAGTACCCTATCTTTGGTCTGAATTAAGGTTAACCAGGTGTATTTGGATTTTTCATCAATGAATGTGACAAAATACTTATAACTATCTCTAGATAAGCAAGGGGCAGTCCACACATCTGAGTGAATTAGATCAAAGCAATTATCATAAACGGTAGTAGACCTTTGAAACACAGTTCTACAATGCTTGCCTAAAATACAAGCTTCACAATCTTTATTTTCAAACACAACACCTGGTACCATTAAGTTCAAAGCTTTAACATGAGGGTGTCCTACTCTAGCATGCCACAATGCATTTTTATTCAACAAAGAAGCAGAAGTAAACGAGCAACTATAATCAGGAACAGAAGTGAGTTCTTCAAGCATATAGAGATCTCCCTTAGTCACCCCTTTCCCAATCAATCTGCTGCTCTCAATATCCTGAAACTTCACATCATTAGGACTAAAGATAACATTGCATTGTAAATCATTAGTACATTTCTTCACTGATAATAGGTTTGATGTGAATTCAGGCATGTAAAAAGCTCTAGATTCTTTGTTAAACAGCTTAAGCTTTCCTATTCCTCTAATTGGTATCTTATCCCCATTGGCTATCATCACATGCCCATGTGTAGGTTCTATATCCTTAATCAAGTTTTCATCACTTATCATATGATGTGATGCACCAGAATCAACAATCAATGGTTTACTTACTCGTTTAGCATTATGGCATAGATTACTAAGTGATGGATGCATCTTATCAGTTCTAGCAATGTGAGCATGTCTATACCCATTCCTAGCTTCTAACCGTTCTACTAGTTCTCTAATCAAGTGATCATCCTTATATGCAATCATAGAAGCTCCAAAGGAATAACCGTAAGTGTTACCGTTTTCCTTTAGCATTTTGAAGAGGGCATCAAGGTCTGATCTCTTGATGTAGTCATCATTGCTGCGGGAGCTTGAGGCGCCTGTGTAAGCCACCAGAGACTTCCCATTCCCATCATTGCCTCCAAGCCCATCCACTTCACTGATCTTGCTGGTGCCAGCTCCACTTGAACCTTCAGTCACATTTGCCCTTCCCTCACGCTCCTTCATGAACTTGGCCGGCTTGAGGTGTGGGTGCAGTATCCAGCATTGGCTCTTCTTATGACCATGCTTCTTGCAATGATCACAGTTGCCATTGAACTTCCTGTCCTCGTACTTCCCGTGAGATGCCTTGTTTGCTTGTGGAGCCTCGGTTGAATCCTCATGAGCTGCTTGATTGGCAAGAGAGAGCTCCCCCTTTCCTCCAAACAAACCCATAGATCCCTGCTCCCTTTGGATTTGTGCACACACCTCCTCAAGGTCCGGAAGCTTGTCTGACCTTAACATGTGCTGGATGAGCTGGGTGTAGGCCGGGTTCAGTGTGAGAAGCAGACCAAAGACCTTGTCTTGCTCGCGCCTCTCATTCAACTGATCTGGATCAGTTGTGCTCGGCCTCAGCATCTCCAGCTCTGACCATAAGGACCTGAACCTCCCCAAGTGCTTAGTGAACTCCATGTCCTCTTGTGCAAGACGGTTGATCGCTAGCTTCACTTCAAACACACGGCTGAGGTTGGAAATGTTCCCATACACCTTCTTCAGCGTGTCCCACAGCTCCTTGGCTGATTCACAGTAGCTGTAGGCATCCAAGATAGCTGGGTCCAAGGATGCGTGTAGAACCGTCATCACCAGCATGTCTTCTTGTTGCCATTTCTCCACAGCCGCTTCATTGGAGACCTCTTCTTGATCTCCTCCCTGAGTAATGAGTTTTGGAGCCTCCCCTGTTGTGATTATACACTTTTGTGTATTAGAGCATGATTCAACCAATTAGGGACAATCAGATGAAAAGATTAAAGAGATTAAGAGATTCTAGTGAGAGAATAAAGAGAGAGAGACTCAAAACTCCATTAATTAATAACTGATGAGGTTTACAAGTATTAATAGAGAGAGCAACAAGGAAATTCGAAATGGTTAAGCATGTGTAGTCAAGGGACAGGCTGGAACTCCTTTTGAATCACTTGGCTGTGCTTTCTCACATGCTTGCACTAGTATAAAGGTAACTTCTCCTTTCCAGCATCATACAGGCTGTCAAAGTGATCCCTTATCCTTCCTTAACCTCACTTATCCTCTTTGGTCGAGTTTCCTCTCTTCTCTTCACTAAGTTACCTTCTCATCCCATCAGATAACTTCCCCAAGTAGTTACTGTGGTTAAAATAAAGTTACCACAGTAAAACTCTAAAGTTACTGTCTCAGCCTCCTTGGTCTTCATCTCAATACTCCCCCTCAAGCTTGACCATGTAGAACAAGTCAAGCTTGGAAACCATGAAGACCTCCCTCGTTAAAAACCTCACCAAGTAAAACCCATTGGGATAAAACCTTGATGAGGGAAAAAGAGTGGAGACTCCATGGTTAAGGGGCTCAGCTCCTAGGAGTCAGATCAATGAGTCCAAGCCTTGACAGTATGGACTCCATTGTCTTCAATCTCGCTGCCTTAGTAAACACATCTGCAAGCTGATCTTCACTTCTTGTATAACATGGCAGAATCACTCCTAAGATGATCATCTGCCTCACCTTATGACAATCCACCTCTATGTGCTTTGTTCTCTCATGAAACACTGAATTGGAGGCAATGTGGATAGCTGCTTGATTGTCACAATGCATTGTCATAGGTGTGGCCTGCTCGATCTCCAAGTGCTTCAAGATCCCCTTGATCCACACCAACTCATTTGTAAGCTTCAACATAGCTCTATACTCAGCTTCAGCACTTGAACAGGAGATGACCTTCTGCTTCTTACTCTTCCAAGTAACCAGATTCCCTCCAATGAATGTACAATACCCAGTAGTTGATCTCCTGTCCACTCTATCTCCTGCCCAATCAGCATCACAATACCCAACCACTTCTGTACTGCCATTGCAACCCATCCAAACTCCTTGTCCATGTGAGCCACTCAAATACCTCAGTATCCTATCAACCATCTTCCAGTGATGTACCTTTGGCGCCTGCATATGTTGGCTCACTTGATTCACAGCAAAGCATATATCAGGTCTGGTGATAGTCAAGTAGATCAGCTTACCCACCATCCTCCTATACAGCTTAGCATCCTCAAACAACTGGTTCTCTTCAACCTCCCCCTCACGCAAGACCTTATACCCTTCCTCAAGAGGTGTCTTAGCTATCTTCCCTCCAAGCACATCAGTCTCCTTCAGCATATCCATAGTATACTTCCTTTGAGACATAAACAAACCCTCCTTAGATCTGCATATCTCAATCCCCAAAAAATACTTCATCTCTCCCAAGTCTTTAATATCAAACACAGACTTGAGAAACTCTTTGGTGGCTTTAATCCCAGCCTTATCACTCCCTGTGATAATCAAATCATCCACATACACCAAAATCACTATGATCCCTGATGGTCCAACCAGTGTGAAGAGTGTATGATCTAGTTCAGACTTCCTGAACCCTCTCCCATTGAGAGTTGTACTAAGCTTTCTGTACCAAGCTCTAGGAGACTGCTTCAGCCCATATATAGCCTTCTTCAATCTCAAAACATTCCCTGGCTTTACTAGATGCTCAAGACCAGGAGGTGGATGCATGTATACTTCATCTTCAAGTTCACCTTGCAAGAAAGCATTCTTCACATCCATTTGCCACAAATCCCACTCCAAGTTTGTTGCAATAGATAACACAATTCGAATTGTGTGAAGCTTGGCCACTGGTGCAAAAGTATCAATGTAATCTTCCCCATAAGTCTGTGTAAATCCTCTTGCAACCAGCCTAGTCTTGCGCCTATCTATCTCCCCATTTGCAAGGTACTTGATGGTGAAGATCCATCTGCTTGAAACTGCCTTCTTCCCTTTAGGTAACTCACTCTCATACCAAGTATCATTCCTGATCATTGCATCCCTTTCATCTCCTACTGAATCTCTCCAAACCTTGTGCTTCATAGCTTCTTCATAAGATCTTGGTATCTCATTCTCATCCAAGTTACACATAAACACCATGTGCTCTTCTGGAAACTCTGCAAAGGAACACACGGCTTGAGAGGGATGCTCCATATGAGATTAAGAGATCTTTAGAGTGATTAGAATAAAGAGAGTGTTTAGGAAGTGATTAAGAGAAGTTTGTGAAAGATTAAGAGACTAGAAAGAGCCGTTTAGTGTCTAAGAGAAAACCATAGTCTAAGAGATTAGAGAGACTCGAACTGATTGATCTTATTAATGAGTGAGGTTACATATTTATATAGAAGGCATTAGGGTTTACAAGAGGCGAAATGGGCACTATTGAAGCATGTAGAGTCAAGGTTGCTTTCCGGATGATTGGATGGTAAGGCTCACACGCTTTGCCTCTTTACAGCCTGTTCCAGCCTGGCACGCTCTTCCCTTATCCACTCAACGGTCTGATCCCTTCTCCTTAAGTCCCCAAGGTAACACTCCCTTGTTACCGTTTCACTTGGTCGAGTTGGGTAAGTTTTGGTCGAGACCTTTGGTACGGACGGTACGGCCATGTACGGCCTTGTACGGACGTCCGTACCATTCACACCCAAACCCCCTAAGCTTCTCCATCTCTTCTCCTCTTCAACTCCTCTTCTCTCCATACCAATATAATCAACTCAACTCAACACTCCCCCTCAAGCTTAGCTTTGTGAAAGCCTAAGCTTGGATAGCTATGAGATCTTCCTCATTAAAAACCTTACCAAGGAAAACCCATTGGGATAAAACCTTGATAAGGGAAAAAGAGTAAAGACCTCACAGCCAAGGGGATCAGCTCCTTCTCTTCCCAAGATCAATGAGGCCCAACCGTATGTGAATGGACTCCATTGTCTTCTGCCTTGCAGCCTTGGTGAACACATCCGCTAACTGATCTTCACTTCTTGTGTAGCATGGCAAGATGACTCCTAAGATGATCATCTGCCTCACCTTGTGGCAATCAACTTCAATGTGCTTGGTTCTCTCATGGAACACCGAGTTGGAGGCAATGTGGATAGCTGCTTGGTTGTCACAATGCATGGTCATTGGCGTGGCTTGATCAATCTCCAAATGCTTCAAGATGCCTTTGATCCATACTAACTCGTTGGTGAGCTTCAGCATAGCTCTATACTCAGCTTCTGCACTTGAGCAAGACACCACCTTCTGCTTCTTACTCTTCCAAGTCACCAAGTTGCCTCCAATGAATGTGCAATAGCCTGTGGTTGATCTCCTGTCTGCTCTATCACCAGCCCAATCCGCATCACAGTATCCCACCACTTCAGTGCTTCCATTGCAGCCCATCCATACTCCTTGATCAGGTGAGCCGTTGAGATACATCAAGATCCTCTCCACCATGCGCCAATGATGTTCCTTAGGTACTTGCATGTGTTGACTCACCTGATTCACAGCAAAACAAATGTCAGGTCTAGTTATAGTGAGATAAATCAATTTGCCAACTAGTTTTCTATAGAGTTTAGGATCCTGATAAGGTTTGCTGTCTTCAATCTCCCCCTCTCGTGGGACTTTGTAGCCATCCTCCATAGGCATCCTTGCTGTCTTGCCTCCATAAGCACCTGCACCTTTCAAAAGATCAAGTGTATACTTCCTTTGGGACATGAACAAACCTTCCTTGGATCTACATATCTCAATTCCAAGAAAGTATTTCATTTCTCCCAAGTCTTTAATCTCAAACATGGATTTAAGAAACTCCTTGGTTGCTATGATACCTTCCTTATCACTCCCTGTGATAATGATATCATCAACATACACAAGAAGTGCAATCATACCTGAGGGAGTCGTGAGTGTGAAGAGGGTGTGATCTAGTTCAGACTTCTTGAAGCCTCGGCCATTCAGAGTAGTACTCAACTTGTTGTACCAAGCTCTTGGTGATTGCTTCAGCCCATAGATGGCTTTCTTCAGTCTCAACACATTTCCACTCTTCACTAAGTGTTCAAGGCCTGGAGGTGGATGCATATACACTTCATCCTCAAGTTCACCTTGTAGAAACGCATTCTTCACATCCATTTGCCATAACCCCCATCCAAGATTCACAGCTAAGCTCAGTACAATCCGGATTGTGTGGAGTTTAGCTACTGGTGCAAAGGTTTCTATGTAATCTTCTCCATAAGTTTGAGTGAAACCTCTTGCAACTAGCCTTGACTTCTTCCTCTCAACCTTTCCATCCGCTTTGTACTTGATTGTGAATATCCATCTACTAGTCACAGCCTTCTTCCCTTTTGGTAACTCACTCTCATACCATGTATCATTCTTGATCATTGCTCCTGCCTCATCTCCAACTGATTCCTTCCATTCTTTATCTTTCATTGCTTCTTCATAGCTTCTTGGGATGTGATTCTCATCCAAGTTTACCATGAAAGCGCAATGTGCTTCTGGATATTGAGCAAAGGAGCACACGGCTTGAGAAGGATGCTCCACAGCTTGGGCATTGTAGTACACTCTCGTGTTTACCCAACTGGAAGGATCCTTCCTTATCCTTGTACTCCTTCTTAGTGGCTGCACAACCGGTTCTTCTTCCTGTTGTTCTTCTACCACTTCATCTTGAGAAGGTGTTTGTGTCACACCATGATCATGTCCATGACCATCCGAGCCTATGCTCTCTTCTCCTTCATTCTCTACTCCTCCTTCATCTTGGTTGGCCTCTTGCATAGGCTCCTCATGCTCCTCTCCTCCCTCATGATCAAGGTGGGATGGTGAACCAACTTCAGGAGGTGTAGTTGCGTGATTCCTTGGATCCTGGGATGTACTGATTCCAAGACCTTCAAGAATGATCCGCAAGGTGGTGGCCTTGTCTGATGTTAAGTCCTTCAGGTCTTCTTGATTCTTTTCTTCATAGTATCCTCTATCTTCCAAGAACTTCACATCTCTAGATACAAGAACTCTCCTTGCTATAGGATCATAGCATTTGTATCCTTTCTGTGTAGCTGAGTATCCTATGAACACAGCCTTAGTGCTTCTTGCTTCTAGCTTGTTGATCATCTCTCCTGGTTTGAGTACAAAGCATAGGCACCCAAAGACTCGCAAATAGTCAAGAGCTGGCTTGTACCTGTTCAGAACTTCAAATGGAGCCTTCTCATTCAGAACTTTGGTTGGGGTTCTGTTTATCAGGTAACAAGCAGTGGCAACCGCATCACTCCAAAATCTCTTTGGAACATTACTCTGAAACATAAGTGACCTTGCCACTTCCATGAGATGCCTATTCTTCCGCTCAGCCACTCCATTTTGCTGTGGAGTATAAGGACAGCTTGTTTGATGTAGGATCCCATGTTGTGATAGGTGTTGCTTGAATGCATGACTCGTGTACTCCCCTCCATTATCTGATCTCAAAATTTTTATCTTAGCATGATAATGGTTAGTTACATAAGTTTGAAAGTTCCTAAATGCATCAAGTACCCTATCTTTGGTCTGAATTAAGGTTAACCAGGTGTATTTGGATTTTTCATCAATGAATGTGACAAAATACTTATAACTATCTCTAGATAAGCAAGGGGCAGTCCACACATCTGAGTGAATTAGATCAAAGCAATTATCATAAACGGTAGTAGACTTTTGAAACACAGTTCTACAATGCTTGCCTAAAATACAAGCTTCACAATCCTTGTTCTCAAACACAACACCTGGTACCATTAAGTTCAAAGCTTTAACATGAGGGTGTCCTACTCTAGCATGCCACAATGCATTTTTATTCAACAAAGAAGCAGAAGTAAACGAGCAACTATAATCAGGAACAGAAGTGAGTTCTTCAAGCATATAGAGATCTCCCTTAGTCACCCCTTTCCCAATCAATCTGCTGCTCTCAATATCCTGAAACTTCACATCATTAGGACTAAAGATAACATTGCATTGTAAATCATTAGTACATTTCTTCACTGATAATAGGTTTGATGTGAATTCAGGCATGTAAAAAGCTCTAGATTCTTTGTTAAACAGCTTAAGCTTTCCTATTCCTCTAATGGGTATCTTATCCCCATTTGCTATCATCACATGCCCATGTGTAGGTTCTATATCCTTAATCAAGTTTTCATCACTTATCATATGATGTGATGCACCAGAATCAACAATCAATGGTTTACTTACTCGTTTAGCATTATGGCATAGATTACTAAGTGATGGATGCATCTTATCAGTTCTAGCAATGTGAGCATGTCTATACCCATTCCTAGCTTCTAACCGTTCTACTAGTTCTCTAATCAAGTGATCATCCTTATATGCAATCATAGAAGCTCCAAAGGAATAACCGTAAGTGTTACCGTTTTCCTTTAGCATTTTGAAGAGGGCATCAAGGTCTGATCTCTTGATGTAGTCATCATTGCTGCGGGAGCTTGAGGCGCCTGTGTAAGCCACCAGAGACTTCCCATTCCCATCATTGCCTCCAAGCCCATCCACTTCACTGATCTTGCTGGTGCCAGCTCCACTTGAACCTTCAGTCACATTTGCCCTTCCCTCACGCTCCTTCATGAACTTGGCCGGCTTGAGGTGTGGGTGCAGTATCCAGCATTGGCTCTTCTTATGACCATGCTTCTTGCAATGATCACAGTTGCCATTGAACTTCCTGTCCTCGTACTTCCCGTGAGATGCCTTGTTTGCTTGTGGAGCCTCGGTTGAATCCTCATGAGCTGCTTGATTGGCAAGAGAGAGCTCCCCCTTTCCTCCAAACAAACCCATAGATCCCTGCTCCCTTTGGATTTGTGCACACACCTCCTCAAGGTCCGGAAGCTTGTCTGACCTTAACATGTGCTGGATGAGCTGGGTGTAGGCCGGGTTCAGTGTGAGAAGCAGACCAAAGACCTTGTCTTGCTCGCGCCTCTCATTCAACTGATCTGGATCAGTTGTGCTCGGCCTCAGCATCTCCAGCTCTGACCATAAGGACCTGAACCTCCCCAAGTGCTTAGTGAACTCCATGTCCTCTTGTGCAAGACGGTTGATCGCTAGCTTCACTTCAAACACACGGCTTATACACTTTTGTGTATTAGAGCATGATTCAACTAATCCAGGATAATCAGATGAAAAGATTAAAGAGATTAAGAGATTTTAGTGAGAGAATAGAGAGAGACTCAAAACTCCATTTGATTGATTAATGAGAGAGTTTACAACACATATAGATTAGGGATACATCAATTCGTCCAGGTTCACTCTAGCTAGGATAAGAAGCATGTGTAGTCAAAGATGCTTGATTTAAACTAGCCAATAAGGTTCCTCACATGCTTGGGCATCTTGCTTTAGCTTTCCAGCTGGTGCCAGCCTGTCTAAAGCTCTCTAGCCTTGACCAGACCTTATCCAAACTCCTCCTTGCTTATTCAGACTCCTCCTGGCGTGATTCACTCTTCACATAGATGCAAGGTAACTTCCCAAGTCTTTTAACTCAGTTACCACAGTAACAATAAAGTTACTGTGGTAAATCTCCAAGTTACTGCCTGCTCCAAATCCCTTCCTCTATCCATGTATCCACTCTTCATCTCCTCATCTCAACACTCCCCCTCAAGCTTGACCATGTAGAACAAGTCAAGCTTGGAAACCATGAAGACCTCCCTCATTAAAAACCTCACCAAGGAAAACCCAATGGGATAAAACCTTGATGAGGGAAAAAGAGTGGAGACTCCATGGTTAAGGGGCTCAGCTCCTAGGAGTAAGATCAATGAGTCCAAGTCTTGATAGTATGGACTCCATTGTCTTTACTCTCGCTGCCTTAGTAAACACATCTGCAAGCTGATCTTCACTTCTTGTATAACATGGCAATATCACTCCAAGTATAATCATCTGCCTCACCTTGTGACAATCAACTTCTATATGCTTCGTCCTCTCATGAAAGACTGAGTTAGAAGCAATGTGGATAGCTGCTTGATTGTCACAATGCATTGTCATAGGAGTACTCTGCTCAATCTCCAAATGCTTCAAGATCCCCTTGATCCACACCAACTCGTTTGTCAGCTTCAACATGGCTCTATACTCAGCTTCAGCACTTGAACAGGAGATAACCTTCTGCTTCTTACTCTTCCAAGTGACCAAGTTCCCTCCAATGAATGTACAATACCCAGTAGTTGATCTCCTGTCCACTCTATCTCCTGCCCAATCAGCATCACAATATCCAACCACTTCTGTACTGCCATTACAACCCATCCAAACTCCTTGACCAGACGTGCCACTCAAATACCTCAGTATCCTATCAACCATCTTCCAATGATGAACCTTTGGTGCCTGCATATGCTGGCTCACTTGATTCACTGCAAAGCATATATCAGGTCTTGTAATCGTCAAGTAGATCAGCTTTCCAACCATCCTCCTATACAGCTTAGCATCCTCAAACAACTGGTTCTCTTCAACCTCCCCCTCACGCAAGACCTTATACCCCTCCTCAAGAGGTGTCTTAGCTATCTTTCCTCCAAGCACATCAGCTTCCTTTAGCATATCCATTGCATACTTCCTTTGAGACATGAACAAACCCTCCTTTGATCTGCATATCTCAATCCCCAAGAAATACTTCATCTCTCCCAAGTCTTTGATATCAAATACTGACCTGAGAAACTCTTTAGTGGCTTTAATCCCAGCCTTATCACTCCCTGTGATAATCAAATCATCCACATACACTAGAATCACAATGATCCCTGATGGCCCGACCAGTGTGAAGAGTGTGTGATCTAGTTCAGACTTCCTGAACCCTCTCCCATTGAGTGTTGTACTCAGCTTCCTGTACCAGGCTCTAGGAGACTGCTTCAACCCATATATAGCTTTCTTCAATCTCAAAACATTTCCTGGCTTTACTAGATGCTCAAGACCAGGAGGAGGAAGCATATATACCTCATCTTCTAGCTCACCTTGCAGGAAAGCATTCTTCACATCCATCTGCCACAAATCCCACTCCAAGTTTGTTGCAATGGATAACACAATTCGAATTGTGTGAAGCTTGGCCACTGGTGCAAAAGTATCAATGTAATCTTCTCCATAAGTCTGTGTAAATCCTCTTGCAACCAGCCTGGTCTTGTGCCTATCTATCTCCCCATTTGCAAGATATTTAATGGTGAAGATCCATCTGCTTGAAACTGCCTTCTTCCCTCTAGGTAATTCACTCTCATACCAAGTGTCATTCCTGATCATTGCATCCCTTTCATCTCCTACTGAATCTCTCCAAACCTTGTGCTTCATAGCTTCTTCATAAGATCTTGGTATCTCATTCTCATCCAAGTTACACATAAACACCATGTGCTCTTCTGGAAACTCAGCAAAGGAACACATGGCTTGAGAGGGATGCTCCACAGCCTGGGCATTGTAGTACACTCTCGTGTTTACCCAGTTGGAAGGATCCCTCCTTATCCTTGTGCTCCTCCGCAAGGTCTCAACCTGTTCTTCAGCCTGAACATTCTCTTGTGCTTCCTCTCTTAAACCAGTAGGTTCTCCCTGCTCATTTCCAGCAGGTTCTCCCTGCTCATTTCCACCTGACTGAGCTCCACTCTCTACTTCCTGTGTCTCCTCCTGATCATGCTGACCTGAATCCTCTTGGTTATGCTCCTGCTCCCCTGATTCAGATCCATTCCCCCTCTCATGATCAAGAGGAGTTGTTCCTCCAGCTTCTCCAGCTTGATTAGTAGGTCCTGTTCTTCCTGGTTCCTGATCTTGGGATAATCCTATCCCTAGCCTCTCCAACAACACCCTCAATGTTGTTGCCTTCTCTGATGGAGCTCGGGACAGATCCTCTAGGTCTTCCCATTTCTTCTCCTCATAATACCCTTTAGACTCAACAAACTTCACTTCTCTAGATACCATAACCCTCCTAGTTATTGGATCATAACATTTGTAGCCTTTCTGAGTGATTGAGTACCCAATGAACATAGCTTTAGTACTCTTTGCTTCTAGCTTGTTCCTTCTTTCTCCGGGAATCATCACATAACATAAGCACCCAAAGACTCTCAAATGATCAATGTGTGGCTTGGTCTTGTTCAATACTTCAAAGGGAGACAGTTTCTTCAAGACACGGGTTGGCACTCTATTGATGAGATAGCAAGCAGTCTGAACAGCATCACTCCAAAACCTCTTAGGGACATTCATGTGGAACATGATTGATCTCGCAACCTCCATCAAATGTCTGTTCTTCCTCTCAGCCACCCCATTTTGTTGTGGTGTGTAAGGACAGCTAGTTTGTTGCACAATCCCATGCTTTGCAAGATGACTCTTGAAAGCATTGCTAGTGTATTCTCCTCCATTATCAGACCTCAGAATCTTCACAGTGGCATTGTACTGATTAGTAACATATGCTTGGAAGTTCATGAAGGCTTCTAGGACTCTGTCTTTGGAGGGAATCATGGTGATCCATGTGTACTTTGACTTCTCATCAATGAAAGTCACAAAGTACTTATGGCTGTCTCTAGACATACAGGGAGCTGTCCACACGTCTGAATGCACCAGATCAAAGCAATTCTCATATCTGGTTTCTGATGTTGGGAAGACAGTCCTACAGTGCTTTCCAAGTATACAAGCTTCACACTCCAAGTGATTGAACGCCATACTTGGTAGAATCAGTTCAATTGCCTTGGCATGAGGATGTCCCAGCCTTGCATGCCATGTGAGATTATCACACCTATCCGTTGTGCTGCTTAAACACACAGACTCCACAGGACTAGGCGCCTCAGTTGTTTGGAGATGATAGAGCTGATGCTTGCTGTCTCCTCTGCCAATAACCCTTCCAGTCTTCAAATCCTGGAACTCAACTTCATTTGGTCTGAAAACCACTTGACAATCCAGATCAACTGTAGCCTTCTTAACTGAGATTAGATTGGATGTAAACTGAGGTAGGTAGAAGGCAGTGGAGTTCTTCTCAAACAGCTTGAGGTTTCCCACTCCTTCTATTGGGATCCTGGTACCATTGGCTATCATGACACTCCCTGTTGCTGCTTTAACCTCACTGATTAGTCTCTTGTCACTGATCATGTGGTGTGTTGCTCCAGAGTCAATGATGATGGGTTTAGATGTGGATGCTTTGGCAGGAGCACCCAGACTCCGGGTCGTAGCCAAAGCATACACATGCTTAACCAACTCATCCCATTCCTTCTTTGTCACACACTCATCTGCCCTCTTGGTATCCATTCCTCTCATATCCGCACTGTCTCCTACTGTTTCTCCCATGTAAGCTGAGTATGAACACTCTCCTATAACCATCTGCTGAAGTACATCCTTGATTCTCTTCAAGATTACACTCATCCTGCCACTTAAGTGCTCAGACTCGCTATCCTTTCTCCATACCCTTCTCTTCATTAACCACTCCTTAGAAAGTTTTCTCAACCTTCCCCTCTTACAGCTTGTACCTCCCTTCCATCTTTCTGGCTTCCTGTTCATTTCCCACACATCACAAGTATATTTAACAAGCTCACATACCTCTTCCATAAGGAAGCTGAAGATCACATCTTGCTTCCTCCTTTCTTGACTACATCTCGGATTTGATGTGTGTGTCTTCACCACATCTAGCTCTGACCACACTTCTCTCAGCCTTCCCACAAGCTGATAACACTCATCCTTTCCTTGTCTCAAGCCGCGGATCACCCCTCTGTCCTCAACGACTCTCACAAGCTTGGACTTGCCTAAAGTTGCTTCAATCTCACTCTTTGTAGTGTTTCCTTGAACAACTTCATTTCCCAGCTTCAGACCTCTTGTCTGACCTTCTTCAGTAGCCATTTCCATGAAAGGTTTCCCCTTTCCATGACTACTCCATAACCCACAGCTTTCCAAAGCTCTTTTAGCCCACCTTGACCACTCGCCATGCCTCTCCTCTTCAGTCTTCACAGTTGACTCAGGTCTGTGCTCCATTTCCATGTTGAGATGATTTGGATTCACCAGAACCTCTCACGCCACCAAGATAATGAAACCCAGAAGTTAAGAACACCAAGAACACTCAAGAACACTCAATAATTTTAAGAAAAAGGAATCACACTCTCCCACTTTGCGCAACCTGGCTCTGATACCATATACACTTTTGTGTATTAGAGCATGATTCAACTAATCCAGGATAATCAGATGAAAAGATTAAAGAGATTAAGAGATTTTAGTGAGAGAATAGAGAGAGACTCAAAACTCCATTAGATTGATTAATGAGAGAGTTTACAACACATATAGATTAGGGATACATCAATTCGTCCAGGTTCACTCTAGCTAGGATAAGAAGCATGTGTAGTCAAAGATGCTTGATTTAAACTAGCCAATAAGGTTCCTCACATGCTTGGGCATCTTGCTTTAGCTTTCCAGCTGGTGCCAGCCTGTCTAAAGCTCTCTAGCCTTGACCAGACCTTATCCAAACTCCTCCTTGCTTATTCAGACTCCTCCTGGCGTGATTCACTCTTCACATAGATGCAAGGTAACTTCCCAAGTCTTTTAACTCAGTTACCACAGTAACAATAAAGTTACTGTGGTAAATCTCCAAGTTACTGCCTGCTCCAAATCCCTTCCTCTATCCATGTATCCACTCTTCATCTCCTCATCTCAACACGGCTGAGGTTGGAAATGTCCCATACACCTTCTTCAGCGTGTCCCACAGCTCCTTGGCTGATTCACAGTAGCTGTAGGCATCCAAGATAGCTGGGTCCAAGGATGCGTGTAGAACCGTCATCACCAGCATGTCTTCTTGTTGCCATTTCTCCACAGCCGCTTCATTGGAGACCTCTTCTTGATCTCCTCCCTGAGTAATGAGTTTCGGAGCCTCCCCTGTTGTGATGTGCCCCCACAAACCCTTACTTCCCACCGCAGTCTTCACCATCCGAGACCACACAAGGTAGTTGCTACCTTTGAAAGTAACCGCTACCTTCATCCTCATGTTCATCCCCTGTTCCATCTTTGCTTGACTTGAAAACTTGTATCTTGGATCTCGTACACACCAACCTTGAGTCTAGAATCACGCAAACCCACAGAACGTAGCACAGCTTCAACTAGAACGAACCACAGCTTCAACACCTTCAAGACTACTCGTGTGTAGCTTCAAAGACGTTTAGCTTGTAACTCTCTAAAGATCAAACCCCAGATTCAAATGAACCTGGCTCTGATACCATATGAGATTAAGAGATCTTTAGAGTGATTAGAATAAAGAGAGTGTTTAGGAAGTGATTAAGAGAAGTTTGTGAAAGATTAAGAGACTAGAAAGAGCCGTTTAGTGTCTAAGAGAAAACCATAGTCTAAGAGATTAGAGAGACTCGAACTGATTGATCTTATTAATGAGTGAGGTTACATTTTATAGAAGGCATTAGGGTTTACAAGAGGCGAAATGGGCACTATTGAAGCATGTAGAGTCAAGGTTGCTTCCGGATGATTGGATGGTAAGGCTCACACGCTTTGCCTCTTTACAGCCTGTTCCAGCCTGGCACGCTCTTCCCTTATCCACTCAACGGTCTGATCCCTTCTCCTTAAGTCCCCAAGGTAACACTCCCTTGTTACCGTTTCACTTGGTCGAGTTGGGTAAGTTTTGGTCGAGACCTTGGTACGGACGGTACGGCCATGTACGGCCTTGTACGGACGTCCGTACCATTCACACCCAAACCCCCTAAGCTTCTCCATCTCTTCTCCTCTTCAACTCCTCTTCTCTCCATACCAATATAATCAACTCAACTCAACACTCCACAGCCTGGGCATTGTAGTACACTCTCGTGTTTACCCAGTTGGAAGGATCCCTCCTTATCCTTGTGCTCCTCCGCAAGGTCTCAACCTGTTCTTCAGCCTGAACATTCTCTTGTGCTTCCTCTCTTAAACCAGTAGGTTCTCCCTGCTCATTTCCACCTGACTGAGCTTCACTCTCTACTTCCTGTGTCTCCTCCTGATCATGCTGACCTGAATCCTCTTGGTTATGCTCCTGCTCCCCTGATTCAGATCCATTCCCCCTCTCATGATCAAGAGGGGTTGTTCCTCCAGCTTCTCCAGTTTGATTAGAAGGTCCGGTTCTTCCTGGTTCCTGATCTTGGGATAATCCTATCCCTAGCCTCTCCAACAACACTCTCAATGTTGTTGCCTTCTCTGATGGAGCTCGGGACAGATCCTCTAGGTCTTCCCATTTCTTCTCCTCATAATACCCTTTAGACTCAACAAACTTCACTTCTCTAGATACCATAACCCTCCTAGTTATTGGATCATAACATTTGTAGCCTTTCTGAGTGATTGAGTACCCAATGAACATAGCTTTAGTACTCTTTGCTTCTAGCTTGTTCCTTCTTTCTCCGGGAATCATCACATAACATAAGCACCCAAAGACTCTCAAATGATCAATGTGTGGCTTGGCCTTGTTCAATACTTCAAAGGGAGACAGTTTCTTCAAGACACGGGTTGGCACTCTATTGATGAGATAGCAAGCAGTCTGAACAGCATCACTCCAAAACCTCTTAGGGACATTCATGTGGAACATGATTGATCTCGCAACCTCCATCAAATGTCTGTTCTTCCTCTCAGCCACCCCATTTTGTTGTGGTGTGTAAGGACAGCTAGTTTGTTGCACAATCCCATGCTTTGCAAGATGACTCTTGAAAGCATTGCTAGTGTATTCTCCTCCATTATCAGACCTCAGAATCCTCACAGTGGCATTGTACTGATTAGTAACATATGCTTGGAAGTTCATGAAGGCTTCTAGGACTCTGTCTTTGGAGGGAATCATGGTGATCCATGTGTACTTGGACTTCTCATCAATGAAAGTCACAAAGTACTTATGGCTGTCTCTAGACATACAGGGAGCTGTCCACACGTCTGAATGCACCAGATCAAAGCAATTCTCATATCTGGTTTCTGATGTTGGGAAGACAGTCCTACAGTGCTTTCCAAGTATACAAGCTTCACACTCCAAGTGATTGAACGCCATACTTGGTAGAATCAGTTCAATTGCCTTGGCATGAGGATGTCCCAGCCTTGCATGCCATGTGAGATTATCACACCTATCCGTTGTGCTGCTTAAACACACAGACTCCACAGGACTAGGCGCCTCAGTTGTTTGGAGATGATAGAGCTGATGCTTGCTGTCTCCTCTGCCAATAACCCTTCCAGTCTTCAAATCCTGGAACTCAACTTCATTTGGTCTGAAAACCACTTGACAATCCAGATCAACTGTAGCCTTCTTAACTGAGATTAGATTGGATGTAAACTGAGGTAGGTAGAAGGCAGTGGAGTTCTTCTCAAACAGCTTGAGGTTTCCCACTCCTTCTATTGGGATCCTGGTACCATTGGCTATCATGACACTCCCTGTTGCTGCTTTAACCTCACTGATTAGTCTCTTGTCACTGATCATGTGGTGTGTTGCTCCAGAGTCAATGATGATGGGTTTAGATGTGGATGCTTTGGCAGGAGCACCCAGACTCCGGGTCGTAGCCAAAGCATACACATGCTTAACCAACTCATCCCATTCCTTCTTTGTCACACACTCATCTGCCCTCTTGGTATCCATTCCTCTCATATCCGCACTGTCTCCTACTGTCTCTCCCATGTAAGCTGAGTATGAACACTCTCCTATAACCATCTGCTGAAGTACATCCTTGATTCTCTTCAAGATTACACTCATCCTGTCACTTAAGTGCTCAGACTCGCTATCCTTTCTCCATGCCCTTCTCTTCATTAACCACTCCTTAGAAAGTTTTCTCAACCTTCCCCTCTTACAGCTTGTACCTCCCTTCCATCTTTCTGGCTTCCTGTTCATTTCCCACACATCACAAGTATATTTAACAAGCTCACATACCTCTTCCATAAGGAAGCTGAAGATCACATCTTGCTTCCTCCTTTCTTGACAACATCTCGGATTTGATGTGTGTGTCTTCACCACATCTAGCTCCGACCATACTTCTCTCAGCCTTCCCACAAGCTGATAACACTCATCCTCTCCTTGTCTCAAGCCGCGGATCACCCCTCTGTCCTCAACGACTCTCACAAGCTTGGACTTGCCTAAAGTTGCTTCAATCTCACTCTTTGTAGTGTCTCCTTGAACAACTTCATTTCCCAGCTTCAGACCTCTTGTCTGACCTTCTTCAGTAGCCATTTCCATGAAAGGTTTCCCCTTTCCATGACTACTCCATAACCCACAGCTTTCCAAAGCTCTCTTTGCCCATCTAGACCAATCGCCATCCCTCTCTTCTTCAAGCTCCATGGTTGTACTAGATCTGTGCTTCATTTCCATGTTGAGATAGTTTGAATCCATCAGAATATCTCACACCACTCAGATAATAAAGACCAGAACTCAAGAACACCAAGAACACTCAAGAACCCTCAAGAACACTCAAGAACACCCAGATTTTATGAAAAACGAAATCACACTCTCCCCTTTTTAGCAACCTGGCTCTGATACCATATACACTTTTGTGTATTAGAGCATGATTCAACCAATTAGGGACAATCAGATGAAAAGATTAAAGAGATTAAGAGATTCTAGTGAGAGAATAAAGAGAGAGAGACTCAAAACTCCATTAATTAATAACTGATGAGGTTTACAAGTATTAATAGAGAGAGCAACAAGGAAATTCGAAATGGTTAAGCATGTGTAGTCAAGGGACAGGCTGGAACTCCTTTTGAATCACTTGGCTGTGCTTTCTCACATGCTTGCACTAGTATAAAGGTAACTTCTCCTTTCCAGCATCATACAGGCTGTCAAAGTGATCCCTTATCCTTCCTTAACCTCACTTATCCTCTTTGGTCGAGTTTCCTCTCTTCTCTTCACTAAGTTACCTTCTCATCCCATCAGATAACTTCCCCAAGTAGTTACTGTGGTTAAAATAAAGTTACCACAGTAAAACTCTAAAGTTACTGTCTCAGCCTCCTTGGTCTTCATCTCAATAGTGATGTGCCCCCACAAACCCTTACTTCCCACCGCAGTCTTCACCATCCGAGACCACACAAGGTATTGCTACCTTTGAAAGTAACCGCTACCTTCATCCTCATGTTCATCCCCTGTTCCATCTTTGCTTGACTTGAAAACTTGAATCTTGGATCTCGTACACACCAACCTTGAGTCTAGAATCACGCAAACCCACAGAACGTAGCACAGCTTCAACTAGAACGAACCACAGCTTCAACACCTTCAAGACTACTCGCGTGTAGCTTCAAAGACGTTTAGCTTGTAACTCTCTAAAGATCAAACCCCAGATTCAAATGAAACTGGCTCTGATACCATATGAGATTAAGAGATCTTTAGAGTGATTAGAATAAAGAGGGTGTTTAGGAAGTGATTAAGAGAAGTTTGTGAAAGATTAAGAGACTAGAAAGAGCCGTTTAGAGTCTAAGAGAAAACCATAGTCTAAGAGATTAGAGAGACTCGAACTGATTGATTTTATTAATGAGTGAGGTTACATATTTATATAGAAAGCATTAGGGTTTACAAGAGGCGAAATGGGCACTATTGAAGCATGTAGAGTCAAGGTTGCTTTCCGGATGATTGGATGGTAAGGCTCACACGCTTTGCCTCTTTACAGCCTGTTCCAGCCTGGCACGCTCTTCCCTTATCCACTCAACGGTCTGATCCCTTCTCCTTAAGTCCCCAAGGTAACACTCCCTTGTTACCGTTTCACTTGGTCGAGTTGGGTAAGTTTTGGTCGAGACCTTTGGTACGGACGGTACGGCCATGTACGGCCTTGTACGGACGTCCGTACCATTCACACCCAAACCCCCTAAGCTTCTCCATCTCTTCTCCTCTTCAACTCCTCTTCTCTCCATACCAATATAATCAACTCAACTCAACATTATTCAGCTTCCTGGTGATTCTCCACTACTTTATGTATCAAAATCAAGCTTCTTACATCGCGATTCATCCTGGTTTGATTAGAATGACAAAGAAGCTGTCATATTCCCAAACAGGAAAACTGGGATCACCTGATTTGAAAGTGGGATAGCTTCTTCATCCTAACTCCTATGAGATTTATTCAGCTTCCTGGTGATTCTCCACTACTTTATGTATCAAAATCAAGCTTCTTACATCGCGATTCATCCTGGTTTGATTAGAATGACAAAGAAGCTGTCATATTCCCAAACAGGAAAACTGGGATCACCTGATTTGAAAGTGGGATAGCTTCTTCATCCTAACTCCTATGAGATTTATTCAGCTTCCTGGTGATTCTCCACTACTTTATGTATCAAAATCAAGCTTCTTACATCGCGATTCATCCTGGTTTGATTAGAATGACAAAGAAGCTGTCATATTCCCAAACAGGAAAACTGGGATCACCTGATTTGAAAGTGGGATAGCTTCTTCATCCTAACTCCTATGAGATTTATTCAGCTTCCTGGTGATTCTCCACTACTTTATGTATCAAAATCAAGCTTCTTACATCGCGATTCATCCTGGTTTGATTAGAATGACAAAGAAGCTGTCATATTCCCAAACAGGAAAACTGGGATCACCTGATTTGAAAGTGGGATAGCTTCTTCATCCTAACTCCTATGAGATTTATTCAGCTTCCTGGTGATTCTCCACTACTTTATGTATCAAAATCAAGCTTCTTACATCGCGATTCATCCTGGTTTGATTAGAATGACAAAGAAGCTGTCATATTCCCAAACAGGAAAACTGGGATCACCTGATTTGAAAGTGGGATAGCTTCTTCATCCTAACTCCTATGAGATTTATTCGACTTCCTGGTGATTCTCCACTACTTTATGTATCAAAATCAAGCTTCTTACATCGCGATTCATCCTGGTTTGATTAGAATGACAAAGAAGCTGTCATATTCCCAAACAGGAAAACTGGGATCACCTGATTTGAAAGTGGGATAGCTTCTTCATCCTAACTCCTATGAGATTTATTCAGCTTCCTGGTGATTCTCCACTACTTTATGTATCAAAATCAAGCTTCTTACATCGCGATTCATCCTGGTTTGATTAGAATGACAAAGAAGCTGTCATATTCCCAAACAGGAAAACTGGGATCACCTGATTTGAAAGTGGGATAGCTTCTTCATCCTAACTCCTATGAGATTTATTCAGCTTCCTGGTGATTCTCCACTACTTTATGTATCAAAATCAAGCTTCTTACATCGCGATTCATCCTGGTTTGATTAGAATGACAAAGAAGCTGTCATATTCCCAAACAGGAAAACTGGGATCACCTGATTTGAAAGTGGGATAGCTTCTTCATCCTAACTCCTATGAGATTTATTCAGCTTCCTGGTGATTCTCCACTACTTTATGTATCAAAATCAAGCTTCTTACATCGCGATTCATCCTGGTTTGATTAGAATGACAAAGAAGCTGTCATATTCCCAAACAGGAAAACTGGGATCACCTGATTTGAAAGTGGGATAGCTTCTTCATCCTAACTCCTATGAGATTTATTCAGCTTCCTGGTGATTCTCCACTACTTTATGTATCAAAATCAAGCTTCTTACATCGCGATTCATCCTGGTTTGATTAGAATGACAAAGAAGCTGTCATATTCCCAAACAGGAAAACTGGGATCACCTGATTTGAAAGTGGGATAGCTTCTTCATCCTAACTCCTATGAGATTTATTCAGCTTCCTGGTGATTCTCCACTACTTTATGTATCAAAATCAAGCTTCTTACATCGCGATTCATCCTGGTTTGATTAGAATGACAAAGAAGCTGTCATATTCCCAAACAGGAAAACTGGGATCACCTGATTTGAAAGTGGGATAGCTTCTTCATCCTAACTCCTATGAGATTTATTCAGCTTCCTGGTGATTCTCCACTACTTTATGTATCAAAATCAAGCTTCTTACATCGCGATTCATCCTGGTTTGATTAGAATGACAAAGAAGCTGTCATATTCCCAAACAGGAAAACTGGGATCACCTGATTTGAAAGTGGGATAGCTTCTTCATCCTAACTCCTATGAGATTTATTCGACTTCCTGGTGATTCTCCACTACTTTATGTATCAAAATCAAGCTTCTTACATCGCGATTCATCCTGGTTTGATTAGAATGACAAAGAAGCTGTCATATTCCCAAACAGGAAAACTGGGATCACCTGATTTGAAAGTGGGATAGCTTCTTCATCCTAACTCCTATGAGATTTATTCAGCTTCCTGGTGATTCTCCACTACTTTATGTATCAAAATCAAGCTTCTTACATCGCGATTCATCCTGGTTTGATTAGAATGACAAAGAAGCTGTCATATTCCCAAACAGGAAAACTGGGATCACCTGATTTGAAAGTGGGATAGCTTCTTCATCCTAACTCCTATGAGATTTATTCGACTTCCTGGTGATTCTCCACTACTTTATGTATCAAAATCAAGCTTCTTACATCGCGATTCATCCTGGTTTGATTAGAATGACAAAGAAGCTGTCATATTCCCAAACAGGAAAACTGGGATCACCTGATTTGAAAGTGGGATAGCTTCTTCATCCTAACTCCTATGAGATTTATTCAGCTTCCTGGTGATTCTCCACTACTTTATGTATCAAAATCAAGCTTCTTACATCGCGATTCATCCTGGTTTGATTAGAATGACAAAGAAGCTGTCATATTCCCAAACAGGAAAACTGGGATCACCTGATTTGAAAGTGGGATAGCTTCTTCATCCTAACTCCTATGAGATTTATTCAGCTTCCTGGTGATTCTCCACTACTTTATGTATCAAAATCAAGCTTCTTACATCGCGATTCATCCTGGTTTGATTAGAATGACAAAGAAGCTGTCATATTCCCAAACAGGAAAACTGGGATCACCTGATTTGAAAGTGGGATAGCTTCTTCATCCTAACTCCTATGAGATTTATTCAGCTTCCTGGTGATTCTCCACTACTTTATGTATCAAAATCAAGCTTCTTACATCGCGATTCATCCTGGTTTGATTAGAATGACAAAGAAGCTGTCATATTCCCAAACAGGAAAACTGGGATCACCTGATTTGAAAGTGGGATAGCTTCTTCATCCTAACTCCTATGAGATTTATTCGACTTCCTGGTGATTCTCCACTACTTTATGTATCAAAATCAAGCTTCTTACATCGCGATTCATCCTGGTTTGATTAGAATGACAAAGAAGCTGTCATATTCCCAAACAGGAAAACTGGGATCACCTGATTTGAAAGTGGGATAGCTTCTTCATCCTAACTCCTATGAGATTTATTCAGCTTCCTGGTGATTCTCCACTACTTTATGTATCAAAATCAAGCTTCTTACATCGCGATTCATCCTGGTTTGATTAGAATGACAAAGAAGCTGTCATATTCCCAAACAGGAAAACTGGGATCACCTGATTTGAAAGTGGGATAGCTTCTTCATCCTAACTCCTATGAGATTTATTCAGCTTCCTGGTGATTCTCCACTACTTTATGTATCAAAATCAAGCTTCTTACATCGCGATTCATCCTGGTTTGATTAGAATGACAAAGAAGCTGTCATATTCCCAAACAGGAAAACTGGGATCACCTGATTTGAAAGTGGGATAGCTTCTTCATCCTAACTCCTATGAGATTTATTCAGCTTCCTGGTGATTCTCCACTACTTTATGTATCAAAATCAAGCTTCTTACATC
The DNA here is from genome assembly GCF_020379485.1 of Brassica napus. NCBI lineage: Eukaryota > Viridiplantae > Streptophyta > Magnoliopsida > Brassicales > Brassicaceae > Brassica > Brassica napus. The sequence goes on along the minus strand of NW_026016098.1, from coordinate 15,596 downwards.
GCGATTCATCCTGGTTTGATTAGAATGACAAAGAAGCTGTCATATTCCCAAACAGGAAAACTGGGATCACCTGATTTGAAAGTGGGATAGCTTCTTCATCCTAACTCCTATGAGATTTATTCACTTCCTGGTGATTCTCCACTACTTTATGTATCAAAATCAAGCTTCTTACATCGCGATTCATCCTGGTTTGATTAGAATGACAAAGAAGCTGTCATATTCCCAAACAGGAAAACTGGGATCACCTGATTTGAAAGTGGGATAGCTTCTTCATCCTAACTCCTATGAGATTTATTCAGCTTCCTGGTGATTCTCCACTACTTTATGTATCAAAATCAAGCTTCTTACATCGCGATTCATCCTGGTTTGATTAGAATGACAAAGAAGCTGTCATATTCCCAAACAGGAAAACTGGGATCACCTGATTTGAAAGTGGGATAGCTTCTTCATCCTAACTCCTATGAGATTTATTCAGCTTCCTGGTGATTCTCCACTACTTTATGTATCAAAATCAAGCTTCTTACATCGCGATTCATCCTGGTTTGATTAGAATGACAAAGAAGCTGTCATATTCCCAAACAGGAAAACTGGGATCACCTGATTTGAAAGTGGGATAGCTTCTTCATCCTAACTCCTATGAGATTTATTCAGCTTCCTGGTGATTCTCCACTACTTTATGTATCAAAATCAAGCTTCTTACATCGCGATTCATCCTGGTTTGATTAGAATGACAAAGAAGCTGTCATATTCCCAAACAGGAAAACTGGGATCACCTGATTTGAAAGTGGGATAGCTTCTTCATCCTAACTCCTATGAGATTTATTCAGCTTCCTGGTGATTCTCCACTACTTTATGTATCAAAATCAAGCTTCTTACATCGCGATTCATCCTGGTTTGATTAGAATGACAAAGAAGCTGTCATATTCCCAAACAGGAAAACTGGGATCACCTGATTTGAAAGTGGGATAGCTTCTTCATCCTAACTCCTATGAGATTTATTCAGCTTCCTGGTGATTCTCCACTACTTTATGTATCAAAATCAAGCTTCTTACATCGCGATTCATCCTGGTTTGATTAGAATGACAAAGAAGCTGTCATATTCCCAAACAGGAAAACTGGGATCACCTGATTTGAAAGTGGGATAGCTTCTTCATCCTAACTCCTATGAGATTTATTCGACTTCCTGGTGATTCTCCACTACTTTATGTATCAAAATCAAGCTTCTTACATCGCGATTCATCCTGGTTTGATTAGAATGACAAAGAAGCTGTCATATTCCCAAACAGGAAAACTGGGATCACCTGATTTGAAAGTGGGATAGCTTCTTCATCCTAACTCCTATGAGATTTATTCAGCTTCCTGGTGATTCTCCACTACTTTATGTATCAAAATCAAGCTTCTTACATCGCGATTCATCCTGGTTTGATTAGAATGACAAAGAAGCTGTCATATTCCCAAACAGGAAAACTGGGATCACCTGATTTGAAAGTGGGATAGCTTCTTCATCCTAACTCCTATGAGATTTATTCGACTTCCTGGTGATTCTCCACTACTTTATGTATCAAAATCAAGCTTCTTACATCGCGATTCATCCTGGTTTGATTAGAATGACAAAGAAGCTGTCATATTCCCAAACAGGAAAACTGGGATCACCTGATTTGAAAGTGGGATAGCTTCTTCATCCTAACTCCTATGAGATTTATTCAGCTTCCTGGTGATTCTCCACTACTTTATGTATCAAAATCAAGCTTCTTACATCGCGATTCATCCTGGTTTGATTAGAATGACAAAGAAGCTGTCATATTCCCAAACAGGAAAACTGGGATCACCTGATTTGAAAGTGGGATAGCTTCTTCATCCTAACTCCTATGAGATTTATTCAGCTTCCTGGTGATTCTCCACTACTTTATGTATCAAAATCAAGCTTCTTACATCGCGATTCATCCTGGTTTGATTAGAATGACAAAGAAGCTGTCATATTCCCAAACAGGAAAACTGGGATCACCTGATTTGAAAGTGGGATAGCTTCTTCATCCTAACTCCTATGAGATTTATTCGACTTCCTGGTGATTCTCCACTACTTTATGTATCAAAATCAAGCTTCTTACATCGCGATTCATCCTGGTTTGATTAGAATGACAAAGAAGCTGTCATATTCCCAAACAGGAAAACTGGGATCACCTGATTTGAAAGTGGGATAGCTTCTTCATCCTAACTCCTATGAGATTTATTCAGCTTCCTGGTGATTCTCCACTACTTTATGTATCAAAATCAAGCTTCTTACATCGCGATTCATCCTGGTTTGATTAGAATGACAAAGAAGCTGTCATATTCCCAAACAGGAAAACTGGGATCACCTGATTTGAAAGTGGGATAGCTTCTTCATCCTAACTCCTATGAGATTTATTCAGCTTCCTGGTGATTCTCCACTACTTTATGTATCAAAATCAAGCTTCTTACATCGCGATTCATCCTGGTTTGATTAGAATGACAAAGAAGCTGTCATATTCCCAAACAGGAAAACTGGGATCACCTGATTTGAAAGTGGGATAGCTTCTTCATCCTAACTCCTATGAGATTTATTCAGCTTCCTGGTGATTCTCCACTACTTTATGTATCAAAATCAAGCTTCTTACATCGCGATTCATCCTGGTTTGATTAGAATGACAAAGAAGCTGTCATATTCCCAAACAGGAAAACTGGGATCACCTGATTTGAAAGTGGGATAGCTTCTTCATCCTAACTCCTATGAGATTTATTCGACTTCCTGGTGATTCTCCACTACTTTATGTATCAAAATCAAGCTTCTTACATCGCGATTCATCCTGGTTTGATTAGAATGACAAAGAAGCTGTCATATTCCCAAACAGGAAAACTGGGATCACCTGATTTGAAAGTGGGATAGCTTCTTCATCCTAACTCCTATGAGATTTATTCAGCTTCCTGGTGATTCTCCACTACTTTATGTATCAAAATCAAGCTTCTTACATCGCGATTCATCCTGGTTTGATTAGAATGACAAAGAAGCTGTCATATTCCCAAACAGGAAAACTGGGATCACCTGATTTGAAAGTGGGATAGCTTCTTCATCCTAACTCCTATGAGATTTATTCAGCTTCCTGGTGATTCTCCACTACTTTATGTATCAAAATCAAGCTTCTTACATCGCGATTCATCCTGGTTTGATTAGAATGACAAAGAAGCTGTCATATTCCCAAACAGGAAAACTGGGATCACCTGATTTGAAAGTGGGATAGCTTCTTCATCCTAACTCCTATGAGATTTATTCAGCTTCCTGGTGATTCTCCACTACTTTATGTATCAAAATCAAGCTTCTTACATCGCGATTCATCCTGGTTTGATTAGAATGACAAAGAAGCTGTCATATTCCCAAACAGGAAAACTGGGATCACCTGATTTGAAAGTGGGATAGCTTCTTCATCCTAACTCCTATGAGATTTATTCGACTTCCTGGTGATTCTCCACTACTTTATGTATCAAAATCAAGCTTCTTACATCGCGATTCATCCTGGTTTGATTAGAATGACAAAGAAGCTGTCATATTCCCAAACAGGAAAACTGGGATCACCTGATTTGAAAGTGGGATAGCTTCTTCATCCTAACTCCTATGAGATTTATTCAGCTTCCTGGTGATTCTCCACTACTTTATGTATCAAAATCAAGCTTCTTACATCGCGATTCATCCTGGTTTGATTAGAATGACAAAGAAGCTGTCATATTCCCAAACAGGAAAACTGGGATCACCTGATTTGAAAGTGGGATAGCTTCTTCATCCTAACTCCTATGAGATTTATTCAGCTTCCTGGTGATTCTCCACTACTTTATGTATCAAAATCAAGCTTCTTACATCGCGATTCATCCTGGTTTGATTAGAATGACAAAGAAGCTGTCATATTCCCAAACAGGAAAACTGGGATCACCTGATTTGAAAGTGGGATAGCTTCTTCATCCTAACTCCTATGAGATTTATTCGACTTCCTGGTGATTCTCCACTACTTTATGTATCAAAATCAAGCTTCTTACATCGCGATTCATCCTGGTTTGATTAGAATGACAAAGAAGCTGTCATATTCCCAAACAGGAAAACTGGGATCACCTGATTTGAAAGTGGGATAGCTTCTTCATCCTAACTCCTATGAGATTTATTCAGCTTCCTGGTGATTCTCCACTACTTTATGTATCAAAATCAAGCTTCTTACATCGCGATTCATCCTGGTTTGATTAGAATGACAAAGAAGCTGTCATATTCCCAAACAGGAAAACTGGGATCACCTGATTTGAAAGTGGGATAGCTTCTTCATCCTAACTCCTATGAGATTTATTCAGCTTCCTGGTGATTCTCCACTACTTTATGTATCAAAATCAAGCTTCTTACATCGCGATTCATCCTGGTTTGATTAGAATGACAAAGAAGCTGTCATATTCCCAAACAGGAAAACTGGGATCACCTGATTTGAAAGTGGGATAGCTTCTTCATCCTAACTCCTATGAGATTTATTCGACTTCCTGGTGATTCTCCACTACTTTATGTATCAAAATCAAGCTTCTTACATCGCGATTCATCCTGGTTTGATTAGAATGACAAAGAAGCTGTCATATTCCCAAACAGGAAAACTGGGATCACCTGATTTGAAAGTGGGATAGCTTCTTCATCCTAACTCCTATGAGATTTATTCAGCTTCCTGGTGATTCTCCACTACTTTATGTATCAAAATCAAGCTTCTTACATCGCGATTCATCCTGGTTTGATTAGAATGACAAAGAAGCTGTCATATTCCCAAACAGGAAAACTGGGATCACCTGATTTGAAAGTGGGATAGCTTCTTCATCCTAACTCCTATGAGATTTATTCGACTTCCTGGTGATTCTCCACTACTTTATGTATCAAAATCAAGCTTCTTACATCGCGATTCATCCTGGTTTGATTAGAATGACAAAGAAGCTGTCATATTCCCAAACAGGAAAACTGGGATCACCTGATTTGAAAGTGGGATAGCTTCTTCATCCTAACTCCTATGAGATTTATTCGACTTCCTGGTGATTCTCCACTACTTTATGTATCAAAATCAAGCTTCTTACATCGCGATTCATCCTGGTTTGATTAGAATGACAAAGAAGCTGTCATATTCCCAAACAGGAAAACTGGGATCACCTGATTTGAAAGTGGGATAGCTTCTTCATCCTAACTCCTATGAGATTTATTCAGCTTCCTGGTGATTCTCCACTACTTTATGTATCAAAATCAAGCTTCTTACATCGCGATTCATCCTGGTTTGATTAGAATGACAAAGAAGCTGTCATATTCCCAAACAGGAAAACTGGGATCACCTGATTTGAAAGTGGGATAGCTTCTTCATCCTAACTCCTATGAGATTTATTCAGCTTCCTGGTGATTCTCCACTACTTTATGTATCAAAATCAAGCTTCTTACATCGCGATTCATCCTGGTTTGATTAGAATGACAAAGAAGCTGTCATATTCCCAAACAGGAAAACTGGGATCACCTGATTTGAAAGTGGGATAGCTTCTTCATCCTAACTCCTATGAGATTTATTCAGCTTCCTGGTGATTCTCCACTACTTTATGTTTCAAAATCAAGCTTCTTACATCGCGATTCATCCTGGTTTGATTAGAATGACAAAGAAGCTGTCATATTCCCAAACAGGAAAACTGGGATCACCTGATTTGAAAGTGGGATAGCTTCTTCATCCTAACTCCTATGAGATTTATTCGACTTCCTGGTGATTCTCCACTACTTTATGTATCAAAATCAAGCTTCTTACATCGCGATTCATCCTGGTTTGATTAGAATGACAAAGAAGCTGTCATATTCCCAAACAGGAAAACTGGGATCACCTGATTTGAAAGTGGGATAGCTTCTTCATCCTAACTCCTATGAGATTTATTCAGCTTCCTGGTGATTCTCCACTACTTTATGTATCAAAATCAAGCTTCTTACATCGCGATTCATCCTGGTTTGATTAGAATGACAAAGAAGCTGTCATATTCCCAAACAGGAAAACTGGGATCACCTGATTTGAAAGTGGGATAGCTTCTTCATCCTAACTCCTATGAGATTTATTCAGCTTCCTGGTGATTCTCCACTACTTTATGTATCAAAATCAAGCTTCTTACATCGCGATTCATCCTGGTTTGATTAGAATGACAAAGAAGCTGTCATATTCCCAAACAGGAAAACTGGGATCACCTGATTTGAAAGTGGGATAGCTTCTTCATCCTAACTCCTATGAGATTTATTCAGCTTCCTGGTGATTCTCCACTACTTTATGTATCAAAATCAAGCTTCTTACATCGCGATTCATCCTGGTTTGATTAGAATGACAAAGAAGCTGTCATATTCCCAAACAGGAAAACTGGGATCACCTGATTTGAAAGTGGGATAGCTTCTTCATCCTAACTCCTATGAGATTTATTCAGCTTCCTGGTGATTCTCCACTACTTTATGTATCAAAATCAAGCTTCTTACATCGCGATTCATCCTGGTTTGATTAGAATGACAAAGAAGCTGTCATATTCCCAAACAGGAAAACTGGGATCACCTGATTTGAAAGTGGGATAGCTTCTTCATCCTAACTCCTATGAGATTTATTCAGCTTCCTGGTGATTCTCCACTACTTTATGTTTCAAAATCAAGCTTCTTACATCGCGATTCATCCTGGTTTGATTAGAATGACAAAGAAGCTGTCATATTCCCAAACAGGAAAACTGGGATCACCTGATTTGAAAGTGGGATAGTGATGAGATCCTAGGATGATGCTCTGGAACAGATGGGATAATCCTTGCAGAAACGAATCAAAAGACTCAAGTTTCTCAAGGTATGTGGATCGAATGGTGACACAAGAGGCTGCGGAAAGGCTCCTTGATACTCCTAGGCAATAGATTGGATATGACACACCAAACTAGAGCCCTTAGTCTCTGGATATTACACACCAGAAGTTGGATATTACACACCAACACTCAATCAACTCGACAAGCAAGAAGAAAAGAGAAAACAAAGGTTTTTGATAAAAAGATGGATGCTGATACAAGGGGCCACGACCAGAATATAAAGGAGAAGCCTTGTACATGCACAAGGTGATATGATCATGGAAAGCACCAAGGACTGGAAGCATGAACCTGAACCTGAAGAGCTTGTAGCTGAGGATGCAACCTTGAAGAACATTTGGAAACAAGAAGAATACATTAGTCTTGGCCGAAGCTTGATCATCCAAGACACCTTAACCATCATTCAAGCTACTCCACCTTCAAGCTGATCATCATCTAGGCAAGTAGCTTGTGTGTGCTCTTTTCCTAACCTTTGGTTTTGTCCCACTGGGTTTTCCAAAGGAAGGTTTTTAACGAGGCCACAAGTCTACTTCTCCTATCTCCTAGATGATTGATCTTGGTCTGTCCACATGAAGACCTTATCTTATATTTTAAGCTATGCTTTTATGTTATTTAGTTTTCGAAACTCTTTTAAATTTTGAATAAGTCTTAGTCTTGTTTTTAGATTACCAAGGGAGCCTGTTCCCTTTAATGAATTCGAGAAGTGGAGCCTGTTCCAGCCTTCTCTATATAAGCTTGTAGCCATCTTCTTTTATCATTAAGCAATCTTTTATCAAAACCTTTTGGTTCTTTTCTCTCTTGTCGTGAGTGAGTGTCTGGTGTGTAATATCCAGTCTGTTGGTGTGTAATATCCAACGCCCAAGGGCTTTAGAGAGGTGTGTCATATCCGATCTAAGCCTAGGAGTATCAAGAAGCCTTTCCGCAGCCTCTTGTGTCACCATTCGATCCACATACCTTGAGAAGCTTGAGTCTTTTGATTCGTTTCTGCAAGGATTATCCCATCTGTTCCAGAGCATCATCCTAGGATCTCATCAAGTGGTATCAGAGCAACTCTGGAAGGGAAGTGTTCGATTTTTCTCTCTGATTTTCGTTTGGGTCTGATCATATTCTGTCAAGTTTGATCTGATCTGTGTTCTTAGCGTTTAAATCTGATAAATCCGTTTGTGTTTGCTAAAAACCTGTCGATCTATTCTTATTCTCACTAGTTTTGATTGATCTATGATTGTGTTGTTGAGTTTTAATAGATTCAAGCTTGTTGATCTCGTTTCTGATAAAAACTTTTCACATTCTTGTTGCAGAAGTAATCGATTTGCTTGATCTGTTTCTGTTTTGGATTTGTGTGATTCCGATCTGTTCTTATTGCTTTGAATATAATCTATCTTGTTTGGTTGATTAGATTTCGAATTTAATCTGTCTCTGTTTAAGATTGATCGATCATATTGCGTTGGTGAATTGTTTCTGATTATCAAACTTGTTCTGATTATCAACCTGATTGTGTTTGAATTTTTATCCTCGATTTGATCTGTTCTGATTGTTATCTAAATCCAATAATTGTGATCTGTTTTGTTAGAACTACTTACTGGTTTAATTTTTTTCTCTTGTCTCAGGTACCATGGCAGGAGATCAAAAAGGAGAACTCAGTAAGAAAGAAAAGCTTTTTCTTGAAGAATTCACAGCCAGTCTGGATAAAGCCTGCAAAGATCAGTTGAGAAAATTCAGACAAGACCTACATCAGCAAAGGAAAGGCAGATCATCCAGAGATGAGTACAAGAAAAAGGAGTTTGATCAGTTTGACAGAAACCGGAAGCATGCTGGATTGAAATATCAAATTCCTTCTTTTCATGGCAAGGCTGATCCTGCTGCATATGTGGAATGGGAAGAGAAGATGGAGTTGATTTTCGACTATCAAAGCTATGCTGAAGTAAAGAAGGTTCAATTAGCTACTGCTGAGTTTTGTGGTTATGCTTCAAGCTGGTGGAAGCAATTGGTGTCGTCTAGGAGACACTATGGAAAAGAACCTGTTGCAACCTGGCTTAAGCTGAGGGCTTTGATGCGTCATAAGTATGTTCCAAGACAGTACCACAAGGAAGTGCTTCGAAAACAGTCTGAAGCAAAGCCATGCTCTGCAAACTCAGTCCAGGAACAACAAGGCAGAATGAGATCAAGATCAACCGGTGTTATTGGTTTACCTAGCAAGACAACGAGCTGGTTCTGTGAGGAGGACATAAAGAAGCTGTCTCAAGTGACTATGGATGTGGAGAAACAATTCAGGGAGACCCACACTACACGTCCATCCTTAGAAGAACAGAACCAGGAGTTAATCACTTCAGTCTCAGAACTTAATTCAGCAGAGCCGGTATCAGCTACATCTATTCAAGAAGATCAAGCCAAAGAATCATCAGCTGCCATTCAGAAAGATGATCAACCCATCAAGGACGACCTGATTCTCTTCAAACAGGATGTAATAGAAGAGGAGGCACCCATGGCATCAAAATCAGACAGTGGAGTAGAGCATCTATTTGTCACTGATTCAAACGGTTTCCAAAGGACATTCTTGGGTACTTTTCTCATCAGTCCTTTTGTGTGGAACAAGACCAGAGCAGTAGAGCTTTCAAGACACGAACTGGGCATGGAACATGTTGTATTTGAGCCTGGAGGAGAGTTGTGGAATCACAGGAACAATCCCTAGTGATTGAGAAGAAATCGGCAGCAACAATAATTGTTTTTGGTGATCTTTTACCCTCTGAAGCTAAAGGGATGCACGTCTCAGCTCAGCCAGAGTTTCACTACGAAACCAATTGGAGAATGTTACCCACTCTTTCCTGGATCCAACAAACCGGAAAACGCAGCAAATGGCCACCTGATCATCAAGATATTTTCAATTCCGCAAAACATATCGGTTTAGCCAAATTCTGTGAGCTGCTTAGATCAGATTGGGCTGGAAGGTTACAGATCTACTTGTGGAAACCTGGAGCATATGACAGCACACTTATCATCCTTGGAGAGTGCTCCGCTCGTGCTAGAACCAGCTTGGGTAATAAGGAGTTGGAAGCTGATCAAAATGCCTTGCTTCTTGATCATGTCAAGGTGTGGAAGCCACCAGATTTGCAGAAGCTTCAATACCATTTCAGAGATTGTCAAATCAAGAGTGGAGATGGAGATTTCATTAGAGTAAATGGTGAAGTGATTACTGGAGTAGGAGGAAAACTCATGTTTTCTTCTCAAATCAAGGAGAAACCACCAGATGGACTCAGTCTACATCAATCTCCAAATAAATCAGCCCGAGGTCAAACAGTTTTGAGTGCTATACTTTTCGAAAGGAGAGGCTATAGTAATGATCAGAGTATCAAGAGTGGATCCTTGGCTAAGTTGGAGATGCAACAATCAAATCTTGGAAGCTGTCTAGCCGTCAACCTTGACATAGGAGCAGTTCGAGGATCATATCTCAGCAACCAGAAGGAATTAAGCAACAAACTCAACTGCAATGGAAACTACACTCATCAGGGTCTCACGTCGAACTGGAATCATGTCCAAAGCTACTCAAATGAAAGAGTTATGGGTTCTACAAGACGGGTGATTCTGTGTTTGCTTTGTCTGAACTTTTCTGAGTTTAGAACATCTCAATCCTATCTATGGCGACCAGGTGAACATGCTAAGGTAACTAATCATGTTTTCAAGAGTTCTTTTATTGATTACACAGATATGATGCACTTGTTTTTGCCAAAAGAGTCATGTGCAGAATATATGGAAGCTTTGAAGCATACCAAGGGAAAGAACAAGCGTGAGGAAGACAAACGTTTCAAGCCGCCTGATCTAAGTCAGGAGAGACAACAGGACGTCACTTGCTTCATCCTCATCAAAGAAGCACCTCCAGATGCAGCATACAAGCCAAAACCGAGAAAATACAACTTTGGGATAAGACTCTTACTCTATGATGATTTTGCTTGTGTTAACTTGTCTTGTTTCAATGTATCAGGTCTAAGTAATGCCTCAGGAGTGAGGAAAGCCAAATGGATCAGTCCCTTCTACCTAATAGAACCAGTCAGCGACAATGCCTATCAAAGAGGCTTGCAAGGTAAGTGTAATCTGATTATAAACTCTGATGATACTGACTTGGTCCCTTCTATTGCAGGTAACACAGATTTGAGGACAAATCTTTTTGAAGTGGGAGGGGATGATATGATCATGGAAAGCACCAAGGACTGGAAGCATGAACCTGAACCTGAAGAGCTTGTAGCTGAGGATGCAACCTTGAAGAACATTTGGAAACAAGAAGAATACATTAGTCTTGGCCGAAGCTTGATCATCCAAGACACCTTAACCATCATTCAAGCTACTCCACCTTCAAGCTGATCATCATCTAGGCAAGTAGCTTGTGTGTGCTCTTTTCCTAACCTTTGGTTTTGTCCCACTGGGTTTTCCAAAGGAAGGTTTTTAACGAGGCCACAAGTCTACTTCTCCTATCTCCTAGATGATTGATCTTGGTCTGTCCACATGAAGACCTTATCTTATATTTTAAGCTATGCTTTTATGTTATTTAGTTTTCGAAACTCTTTTAAATTTTGAATAAGTCTTAGTCTTGTTTTTAGATTACCAAGGGAGCCTGTTCCCTTTAATGAATTCGAGAAGTGGAGCCTGTTCCAGCCTTCTCTATATAAGCTTGTAGCCATCTTCTTTTATCATTAAGCAATCTTTTATCAAAACCTTTTGGTTCTTTTCTCTCTTGTCGTGAGTGAGTGTCTGGTGTGTAATATCCAGTCTGTTGGTGTGTAATATCCAACGCCCAAGGGCTTTAGAGAGGTGTGTCATATCCGATCTAAGCCTAGGAGTATCAAGAAGCCTTTCCGCAGCCTCTTGTGTCACCATTCGATCCACATACCTTGAGAAGCTTGAGTCTTTTGATTCGTTTCTGCAAGGATTATCCCATCTGTTCCAGAGCATCATCCTAGGATCTCATCACAAGGTTTCGAAAATACAAGGAAAATAAAGACAAGGCTCCCTTGGAAACACAACAAAGACTAGAGTTTTCGAAAATAAAAACATAGCATAAAAACTTAGATAAAATTATATAACATAAGGTCTTCATGTGGACAGACCAAGATCAATCATCTAGGAGGTAAGAGAAGTAACTTGTGGCCTCATTAAAAACCTTCCTTTGGAAAACCCAGTGGGACAAAACCAAAGGTTAGGAAAAGAGCACACACAAGCTACTTGCCTAGATGATGATCAGCTTGAAGGTGGAGTAGCTTGAATGATGGTTAAGGTGTCTTGGATGATCAAGCTTCGGCCAAGACTAATGTATTCTTCTTGTTTCCAAATGTTCTTCAAGGTTGCATCCTCAGCTACAAGCTCTTCAGGTTCAGGTTCAGGTTCATGCTTCCAGTCCTTGGTGCTTTCCATGATCATATCATCCCCTCCCACTTCAAAAAGATTTGTCCTCAAATCTGTGTTACCTGCAATAGAAGGGACCAAGTCAGTAACATGAGAGTTTATAATCAGATTACACTTACCTTGCGAGCCTCTTTGATCGGCATTGTCGCTGACTGTTTCTATTAGGTAGAAGGGACTGATCCATTTGGGCTTTCCTCACTCCTGAGGCATTACTTAAACCTGATACATTGAAACAAGACAAGTTAACACAAGCAAAATTATCATAGAGTAAGAGTCTTATCCCAAAGTTGTCTTTTCTCGGTTTTGGCTTGTATGCTGCATCTGGAGGTGCTTCTTTGATGAGGATGAAGCAAGTGACGTCCTGATGTCTCTCCTGGCTTAGATCAGGCGGCTTGAAACGTTTGTCTTCCTCACGCTTGTTCTTTGTCTTTGCATTCTTCAAAGCTTCCATATAATCTGCACATGACTCTTTTGGCAAAAACAAGTGCATCATATCTGTGTAATCAATAAAAGAACTCTTGAAAACATGATTAGTTACCTTAGCATGCTCACCTGGTCGCCATAGATAGGATTGAGATGTTCTAAACTCAGAAAAGTTCAGACAAAGCAAACACAGAATCACCCGACTTGTAGAACCCATAACTCTTTCATTTGAGAAGCTTTGGACATGATTCCAGTTCGACGTGAGACCCTGATGAGTGTAGTTTCCATTGCAGTTGAGTTTGTTGCTTAACTCCTTCTGGTTGCTGAGATATGATCCTCGGACTGCTCCTATGTCAAAGTTGGCGGCTAGACAGCTTCCAAGATTTGATTGTTGCATCTCCAACTTAGCCAAGTATCCATTCTTGATACTCTGATCATTACTATAGCCTCTCTTTTCGAAAATTCTAGCACTCAAAACTGTTTGACCTGTACCAATAGAAAGCAAATCAGGTTTCATGCGTTTCTTTGAGTCTAGATAATTACCTCGGGTTGGTTTATTTGGAGATTGATGTAGACTGAGTCCATCTGGTGGTTTCTCCTTGATTTGAGAAGAAAACATGAGTTCTCCTCCTATCCAGTAATCACTTCACCATTTAATCTAGTGAAATCTCCATCTCCACTCTTGTTTTGACAATCTCTGAAATGGTATTGAAGCTTTTGCAAATCTGGTGGCTTCCACACCTTGACATGATCAAGAAGCAAGGCATTTTGATCAGCTTCCAACTCCTTATTACCCAAGCTGGTTCTAGCACGAGCAGAGCACTCTCCAAGGATGATAAGTGTGCTGTCATATGCTCCAGGTTTCCACAAGTAGATCTGTAACCTTCCAGCCCAATCTGATATAAGCAGCTCACAGAATTTGGCTAAACCGATATGTTTTGCGGAATTGACAATATCTTGATGATCAGGTGGCCATTTGCTGCGTTTTCCGGTTTGTTGGATCCAGGAAAGAGTGGGTAACATTCTCCAATTGGTTTCGTAGTGAAAATCTTGCTGAGCTGAGACGTGCATCCCTTTAGCTTCAGAGGGTAAAAGATCACCAAAAACAATTGTTGTTGCTGCCGATTTCTTCTCAATCACTATGGGATTGTTCCTGTGATTCCACAACTCTCCTCCAGGCTCAAATACAACATGTTCCATGCCCAGTTCGTGTCTTGAAAGCTCTACTGCTCTGGTCTTGTTCCAGACAAAGGGATTGAACAGAAAAATACCCAAGAATATCTTTTGGAAATCACACGGGTCAAAGACAATCAGTTGTCTCTTTTTGCAAGCTGTCTGTGGTTCCCTGGGTGTCTCTTCTGGTACTATGGCTTGTTTGAAAGGAACCATGACGTTCTGAACAGGCTGCTCATCTTTCTGAATGGCAGCTGATGATTCTTTGGCTTGATCTCCTTGAATAGATGTAGCTGATACCGGCTCTGCTGAATTAAGTTCTGAGACTGAAGTGATTAACTCCTGGTTCTGTTCTTTTAAGGATGGACGTGTAGTGTGGGTCTCCCTGAATTGTTTCTCCACATCCATAATCACTTGAGACAGCTTCTTTATGTCCTCCTCACAGAACCAGCTCGTTGTCTTGCTAGGTAAACCAATATCACCGGTTGATCTTGATCTCATTCTGTCTTGTTGTTCCTGGACTGAGTTTGCAGAGCATGGCTTTGTTTCAGACTGTTTTCGAAGCACTTCATTGTGGTACTGTCTTGGAACATACTTATGACGCATCAAAGCCCTTAATTTAAGCCAGGTTGCAACAGGTTCTTTTCCATAGTGTCTCCTAGACGACACCAGTTGCTTCCACCAGCTTGAAGCATAACCACAAAACTCAGCAGTGGCTAATTGAACCTTCTTTACTTCAGCATAGCTTTGATAGTCGAAAATCAACTCCATCTTCTCTTCCCATTCCACATATGCAGCAGGATCAGCCTTACCATGAAAAGAAGGAATTTGATATTTCAATCCAGCATGCTTCTGGTTTCTGTCAATCTGATCAAACTCCTTTTTCTTGTACTCATCTCTGGATGATCTGCCTTTCCTTTGCTGCTGTAGGTCTTGTCTTAATTTTCTCAACTGATCTTTGCAGGCTTTATCCAGACTGGCTGTGAATTCTTCAAGAAAAAGCTTTTCTTTCTTACTGAGTTCTCCTTTTTGATCTCCTGCCATGGTACCTGAGACAAGAGAAAGATTAAGCCAGTAAGTAGTTCTAACAAAACAGATCACAATTATTGGATTTAGACAACAATCAGAACAGATCAAATCGAGAATAAAAATTCAAACACAATCAGGTTGATAATCAGAAAAAGTTTGATAATCAGAAACAGACAGAAACAACAGAAACAATCGATCTATAATAACCCAAACAAGAACAGATCAGTAAACTTCAATCGACAAATCCAAAAACAGATTCAAATTGCCAAAACAAACCTAACCAGACACAGATCAGATTGAAGCAATAAAACCCAAATTAGAATAGAGATAGATCACGAAATCAGGTTCAATTTCAGATTTGGATTTGATGATTAAAACAGGAAAGAACAGATTCACAATTCTCACAAACAATTCGATTTCTCTTATCCCTAATCAGTTTCAAATCAATCAAACAAATTGATGCCTTCTTTAACACGGATCTGACAATTTTCAAATCAAAAACGTGATCAATAGTCTCAGATCTATCAGATATCAACAACACAAACACAGATCGATCAGATCTAGAGAGAATAATAATAGATCAACAGATTTCTAACAAACACAAACAGATTTATCAGATTTAAACGCAAAGAACACAGATCAGATCAAACTAGACAGAATATGAAATACCCAAACGAAAATCAGAGAGAAAAATCAAACACTTCCCTTCTTGA
>NW_026016097.1:0-23808 GCF_020379485.1 Brassica napus | reverse complement strand
TCAAAGACTCTCAAATGATCAATGTGTGGCTTGGCCTTGTTCCATACTTCAAAGGAGACAGTTTCTTCAAGACACGGGTTGGCACTCTATTGATGGATAGCAAGCAGTCTGAACAGCATCACTCCAAAACTCTTAGGGACATTCATGTGGAACATGATTGATCTCGCAACCTCCATCAAATGTCTGTTCTTCCTCTCAGCCACCCCATTTTGTTGTGGTGTGTGTAGGACAGCTAGTTTGTTGCACAATCCCATGCTTTGCAAGATGACTCTTGAAAGCATTGCTAGTGTATTCTCCTCCATTATCAGACCTCAGAATCCTCACAGTGGCATTGTACTGATTAGTAACATATGCTTGGAAGTTCATGAAGGCTTCTAGGACTCTGTCTTTGGAGGGAATCATGGTGATCCATGTGTACTTGGACTTCTCATCAATGAAAGTCACAAAGTACTTATGGCTGTCTCTAGACATACAGGGAGCTGTCCACACGTCTGAATGCACCAGATCAAAGCAATTCTCATATCTGGTTTCTGATGTTGGGAAGACAGTCCTACAGTGCTTTCCAAGTATACAAGCTTCACACTCCAAGTGATTGAACGCCATACTTGGTAGAATCAGTTCAATTGCCTTGGCATGAGGATGTCCCAGCCTTGCATGCCATGTGAGATTATCACACCTATCCGTTGTGCTGCTTAAACACACAGACTCCACAGGACTAGGCGCCTCAGTTGTTTGGAGATGATAGAGCTGATGCTTGCTGTCTCCTCTGCCAAAACCCTTCCAGTCTTCAAATCCTGGAACTCAACTTCATTTGGTCTGAAAACCACTTGACAATCCAGATCAACTGTAGCCTCTTAACTGAGATTAGATTGGATGTAAACTGAGGTAGGTAGAAGGCAGTGGAGTTCTTCTCAAACAGCTTGAGGTTTCCCACTCCTTCTATGGGATCCTGGTACCATTGGCTATCATGACACTCCCTGTTGCTGCTTTAACCTCACTGATTAGTCTCTTGTCACTGATCATGTGGGTGTTGCTCCAGAGTCAATGATGATGGTTTAGATGTGGATGCTTTGGCAGGAGCACCCAGACTCCGGGTCGTAGCCAAAGCATACATGCTTAACCAACTCATCCCATTCCTTCTTTGTCACACACTCAT
Source organism: Brassica napus (assembly GCF_020379485.1). NCBI lineage: Eukaryota > Viridiplantae > Streptophyta > Magnoliopsida > Brassicales > Brassicaceae > Brassica > Brassica napus. Next base: position 22,652 of record NW_026016097.1, on the reverse strand, counting down.
CTGCCCTCTTGGTATCCATTCCTCTCATATCCGCACTGTCTCCTACTGTCTCTCCCATGTAAGCTGAGTATGAACACTCTCCTATAACCATCTGCTGAAGTACATCCTTGATTCTCTTCAAGATTACACTCATCCTGTCACTTAAGTGCTCAGACTCGCTATCCTTTTCTCCATGCCCTTCTCTTCATTAACCACTCCTTAGAAAGTTTTCTCAACCTTCCCCTCTTACAGCTTGTACCTCCCTTCCATCTTTCTGGCTTCCTGTTCATTTCCCACACATCACAAGTATATTTAACAAGCTCACATACCTCTTCCATAAGGAAGCTGAAGATCACATCTTGCTTCCTCCTTTCTTGACACATCTCGGATTTGATGTGTGTGTCTTCACCACATCTAGCTCCGACCATACTTCTCTCAGCCTTCCCACAAGCTGATAACACTCATCCTCTCCTTGTCTCAAGCCGCGGATCACCCCTCTGTCCTCAACGACTCTCACAAGCTTGGACTTGCCTAAAGTTGCTTCAATCTCACTCTTTGTAGTGTCTCCTTGAACAACTTCATTTCCCAGCTTCAGACCTCTTGTCTGACCTTCTTCAGTAGCCATTTCCATGAAAGGTTTCCCTTTCCATGACTACTCCATAACCACAGCTTTCCAAAGCTCTCTTTGCCCATCTAGACCAATCGCCATCCCTCTCTTCTTCAAGCTCCATGGTTGTACTAGATCTGTGCTTCATTTCCATGTTGAGATAGTTTGAATCCATCAGAATATCTCACACCACTCAGATAATAAAGACCAGAACTCAAGAACACCAAGAACACTCAAGAACCCTCAAGAACACTCAAGAAAACCCAGATTTTATGAAAAACGAAATCACACTCTCCCCTTTTAGCAACCTGGCTCTGATACCATATACACTTTTGTGTATTAGAGCATGATTCAACCAATTAGGGACAATCAGATGAAAAGATTAAAGAGATTAAGAGATTCTAGTGAGAGAATAAAGAGAGAGAGACTCAAAATCCATTAATTAATAACTGATGAGGTTTACAAGTATTAATAGAGAGAGCAACAAGGAAATTCGAAATGGTTAAGCATGTGTAGTCAGGGACAGGCTGGAACTCCTTTTGAATCACTTGGCTGTGCTTTCTCACATGCTTGCACTAGTATAAAGGTAACTTCTCCTTCCAGCATCATACAGGCTGTCAAAGTGATCCCTTATCCTTCCTTAACCTCACTTATCCTCTTTGGTCGAGTTCCTCTCTTTCTTCACTAAGTTACCTTCTCATCCCATCAGATAACTTCCCCAAGTAGTTACTGTGGTTAAAATAAGTTACCACAGTAAAACTCTAAAGTTACTGTCTCAGCCTCCTTGGTCTTCATCTCAATAGTGATGTGCCCCCACAAACCCTTACTTCCCACCGCAGTCTTCACCATCCGAGACACACAAGGTATGCTACCTTTGAAAGTAAACCGCTACCTTCATCCTCATGTCATCCCCTGTTTCCTCTTTGCTGACTTGAAAAACTTGAATCTGGATCCGTACACACCAACCTTGAGTCTAGAATCACGCAAACCCACAGAACGTAGCACAGCTTCAACTAGAACGAACCACAGCTTCAACACCTCAAGACTACTCGCGTGTAGCTTCAAAGACGTTTAGCTTGTAACTCTCTTAAAGATCAACCCCAGATTTCAAATGAAATGGCTTGATACCATATGAGATTAAGAGATCTTTAGAGTGATTGAATAAGAGGGGTGTTTAGGAAGTGATTAGAGAAGTTTGTGAAAGATTAAGAGCTAGAAAGAGCCGTTTAGAGTCTAAGAGAAAACATAGTCTAAGAGATTAGAGAGAATCGAACTCCTTGAGTTTATTAATGAGTGAGGTTACATATTTATATAGAAAAAGCATTAGGGTTTACAAGAGCGAAAGGGCAATATTGAAGATGTAGAGTCAAGGTTGCTTCGGATGATTGGATGGTAAGCCTCACACGCTTGCCTCTTTGACGCCTGTTTCCAGCCTGGCACGCCTTCCCTTATCCACTCAACGGTTGATCCCGTCTCCTTAAGTCCCCAAGGTATAACACTCCCTGGTTTTACCGTTTCATTGGTCGAGTTGGGTAAGTTTTGGTCGAGACCTTTGGTAATTCGGTACGGCCATGTACGGCCGTAAGGAAGTCCGTACCATTCAACCCAAACCCCTAAGCTTCTCCATATCTTTATCCTCTTCAACTCCTCTTCTCTCCATACCAATATTAATCAACTCACTAACAAGATTATTCAGCTTCCTGGTGATTCTCCACTACTTTATGTATCAAAATCAAGCTTCTTACATCGCGATTCATCCTGGTTTGATTAGAATGACAAAGAAGCTGTCATATTCCCAAACAGGAAAACTGGGATCACCTGATTTGAAAGTGGGATAGCTTCTTCATCCTAACTCCTATGAGATTTATTCAGCTTCCTGGTGATTCTCCACTACTTTATGTATCAAAATCAAGCTTCTTACATCGCGATTCATCCTGGTTTGATTAGAATGACAAAGAAGCTGTCATATTCCCAAACAGGAAAACTGGGATCACCTGATTTGAAAGTGGGATAGCTTCTTCATCCTAACTCCTATGAGATTTATTCAGCTTCCTGGTGATTCTCCACTACTTTATGTATCAAAATCAAGCTTCTTACATCGCGATTCATCCTGGTTTGATTAGAATGACAAAAGAAGCTGTCATATTCCCAAACAGGAAAACTGGGATCACCTGATTTGAAAGTGGGATAGCTTCTTCATCCTAACTCCTATGAGATTTATTCAGCTTCCTGGTGATTCTCCACTACTTTATGTATCAAAATCAAGCTTCTTACATCGCGATTCATCCTGGTTTGATTAGAATGACAAAGAAGCTGTCATATTCCCAAACAGGAAAACTGGGATCACCTGATTTGAAAGTGGGATAGCTTCTTCATCCTAACTCCTATGAGATTTATTCAGCTTCCTGGTGATTCTCCACTACTTTATGTATCAAAATCAAGCTTCTTACATCGCGATTCATCCTGGTTTGATTAGAATGACAAAGAAGCTGTCATATTCCCAAACAGGAAAACTGGGATCACCTGATTTGAAAGTGGGATAGCTTCTTCATCCTAACTCCTATGAGATTTATTCGACTTCCTGGTGATTCTCCACTACTTTATGTATCAAAATCAAGCTTCTTACATCGCGATTCATCCTGGTTTGATTAGAATGACAAAGAAGCTGTCATATTCCCAAACAGGAAAACTGGGATCACCTGATTTGAAAGTGGGATAGCTTCTTCATCCTAACTCCTATGAGATTTATTCAGCTTCCTGGTGATTCTCCACTACTTATGTATCAAAATCAAGCTTCTTACATCGCGATTCATCCTGGTTTGATTAGAATGACAAAGAAGCTGTCATATTCCCAAACAGGAAAACTGGGATCACCTGATTTGAAAGTGGGATAGCTTCTTCATCCTAACTCCTATGAGATTTATTCAGCTTCCTGGTGATTCTCCACTACTTTATGTATCAAAATCAAGCTTCTTACATCGCGATTCATCCTGGTTTGATTAGAATGACAAAGAAGCTGTCATATTCCCAAACAGGAAAACTGGGATCACCTGATTTGAAAGTGGGATAGCTTCTTCATCCTAACTCCTATGAGATTTATTCAGCTTCCTGGTGATTCTCCACTACTTTATGTATCAAAATCAAGCTTCTTACATCGCGATTCATCCTGGTTTGATTAGAATGACAAAGAAGCTGTCATATTCCCAAACAGGAAAACTGGGATCACCTGATTTGAAAGTGGGATAGCTTCTTCATCCTAACTCCTATGAGATTTATTCAGCTTCCTGGTGATTCTCCACTACTTTATGTATCAAAATCAAGCTTCTTACATCGCGATTCATCCTGGTTTGATTAGAATGACAAAGAAGCTGTCATATTCCCAAACAGGAAAACTGGGATCACCTGATTTGAAAGTGGGATAGCTTCTTCATCCTAACTCCTATGAGATTTATTCAGCTTCCTGGTGATTCTCCACTACTTTATGTATCAAAATCAAGCTTCTTACATCGCGATTCATCCTGGTTTGATTAGAATGACAAAGAAGCTGTCATATTCCCAAACAGGAAAACTGGGATCACCTGATTTGAAAGTGGGATAGCTTCTTCATCCTAACTCCTATGAGATTTATTCAGCTTCCTGGTGATTCTCCACTACTTTATGTATCAAAATCAAGCTTCTTACATCGCGATTCATCCTGGTTTGATTAGAATGACAAAGAAGCTGTCATATCCCAAACAGGAAAACTGGGATCACCTGATTTGAAAGTGGGATAGCTTCTTCATCCTAACTCCTATGAGATTTATTCGCTTCCTGGTGATTCTCCACTACTTTATGTATCAAAATCAAGCTTCTTACATCGCGATTCATCCTGGTTTGATTAGAATGACAAAGAAGCTGTCATATTCCCAAACAGGAAAACTGGGATCACCTGATTTGAAAGTGGGATAGCTTCTTCATCCTAACTCCTATGAGATTTATTCAGCTTCCTGGTGATTCTCCACTACTTTATGTATCAAAATCAAGCTTCTTACATCGCGATTCATCCTGGTTTGATTAGAATGACAAAGAAGCTGTCATATTCCCAAACAGGAAAACTGGGATCACCTGATTTGAAAGTGGGATAGCTTCTTCATCCTAACTCCTATGAGATTTATTCGACTTCCTGGTGATTCTCCACTACTTTATGTATCAAAATCAAGCTTCTTACATCGCGATTCATCCTGGTTTGATTAGAATGACAAAGAAGCTGTCATATTCCCAAACAGGAAAACTGGGATCACCTGATTTGAAAGTGGGATAGCTTCTATCCTAACTCCTATGAGATTTATTCAGCTTCCTGGTGATTCTCCACTACTTTATGTATCAAAATCAAGCTTCTTACATCGCGATTCATCCTGGTTTGATTAGAATGACAAAGAAGCTGTCATATTCCCAAACAGGAAAACTGGGATCACCTGATTTGAAAGTGGGATAGCTTCTTCATCCTAACTCCTATGAGATTTATTCAGCTTCCTGGTGATTCTCCACTACTTTATGTATCAAAATCAAGCTTCTTACATCGCGATTCATCCTGGTTTGATTAGAATGACAAAGAAGCTGTCATATTCCCAAACAGGAAAACTGGGATCACCTGATTTGAAAGTGGGATAGCTTCTTCATCCTAACTCCTATGAGATTTATTCAGCTTCCTGGTGATTCTCCACTACTTTATGTATCAAAATCAAGCTTCTTACATCGCGATTCATCCTGGTTTGATTAGAATGACAAAGAAGCTGTCATATTCCCAAACAGGAAAACTGGGATCACCTGATTTGAAAGTGGGATAGCTTCTTCATCCTAACTCCTATGAGATTTATTCGCTTCCTGGTGATTCTCCACTACTTTATGTATCAAAATCAAGCTTCTTACATCGCGATTCATCCTGGTTTGATTAGAATGACAAAGAAGCTGTCATATTCCCAAACAGGAAAACTGGGATCACCTGATTTGAAAGTGGGATAGCTTCTTCATCCTAACTCCTATGAGATTTATTCAGCTTCCTGGTGATTCTCCACTACTTTATGTATCAAAATCAAGCTTCTTACATCGCGATTCATCCTGGTTTGATTAGAATGACAAAGAAGCTGTCATATTCCCAAACAGGAAAACTGGGATCACCTGATTTGAAAGTGGGATAGCTTCTTCATCCTAACTCCTATGAGATTTATTCAGCTTCCTGGTGATTCTCCACTACTTTATGTATCAAAATCAAGCTTCTTACATCGCGATTCATCCTGGTTTGATTAGAATGACAAAGAAGCTGTCATATTCCCAAACAGGAAAACTGGGATCACCTGATTTGAAAGTGGGATAGCTTCTTCATCCTAACTCCTATGAGATTTATTCAGCTTCCTGGTGATTCTCCACTACTTTATGTATCAAAATCAAGCTTCTTACATCGCGATTCATCCTGGTTTGATTAGAATGACAAAGAAGCTGTCATATTCCCAAACAGGAAAACTGGGATCACCTGATTTGAAAGTGGGATAGCTTCTTCATCCTAACTCCTATGAGATTTATTCGACTTCCTGGTGATTCTCCACTACTTTATGTATCAAAATCAAGCTTCTTACATCGCGATTCATCCTGGTTTGATTAGAATGACAAAGAAGCTGTCATATTCCCAAACAGGAAAACTGGGATCACCTGATTTGAAAGTGGGATAGCTTCTTCATCCTAACTCCTATGAGATTTATTCAGCTTCCTGGTGATTCTCCACTACTTTATGTATCAAAATCAAGCTTCTTACATCGCGATTCATCCTGGTTTGATTAGAATGACAAAGAAGCTGTCATATTCCCAAACAGGAAAACTGGGATCACCTGATTTGAAAGTGGGATAGCTTCTTCATCCTAACTCCTATGAGATTTATTCAGCTTCCTGGTGATTCTCCACTACTTTATGTATCAAAATCAAGCTTCTTACATCGCGATTCATCCTGGTTTGATTAGAATGACAAAGAAGCTGTCATATTCCCAAACAGGAAAACTGGGATCACCTGATTTGAAAGTGGGATAGCTTCTTCATCCTAACTCCTATGAGATTTATTCAGCTTCCTGGTGATTCTCCACTACTTTATGTATCAAAATCAAGCTTCTTACATCGCGATTCATCCTGGTTTGATTAGAATGACAAAGAAGCTGTCATATTCCCAAACAGGAAAACTGGGATCACCTGATTTGAAAGTGGGATAGCTTCTTCATCCTAACTCCTATGAGATTTATTCAGCTTCCTGGTGATTCTCCACTACTTTATGTATCAAAATCAAGCTTCTTACATCGCGATTCATCCTGGTTTGATTAGAATGACAAAGAAGCTGTCATATTCCCAAACAGGAAAACTGGGATCACCTGATTTGAAAGTGGGATAGCTTCTTCATCCTAACTCCTATGAGATTTATTCAGCTTCCTGGTGATTCTCCACTACTTTATGTATCAAAATCAAGCTTCTTACATCGCGATTCATCCTGGTTTGATTAGAATGACAAAGAAGCTGTCATATTCCCAAACAGGAAAACTGGGATCACCTGATTTGAAAGTGGGATAGCTTCTTCATCCTAACTCCTATGAGATTTATTCGCTTCCTGGTGATTCTCCACTACTTTATGTATCAAAATCAAGCTTCTTACATCGCGATTCATCCTGGTTTGATTAGAATGACAAAGAAGCTGTCATATTCCCAAACAGGAAAACTGGGATCACCTGATTTGAAAGTGGGATAGCTTCTTCATCCTAACTCCTATGAGATTTATTCAGCTTCCTGGTGATTCTCCACTACTTTATGTATCAAAATCAAGCTTCTTACATCGCGATTCATCCTGGTTTGATTAGAATGACAAAGAAGCTGTCATATTCCCAAACAGGAAAACTGGGATCACCTGATTTGAAAGTGGGATAGCTTCTTCATCCTAACTCCTATGAGATTTATTCAGCTTCCTGGTGATTCTCCACTACTTTATGTATCAAAATCAAGCTTCTTACATCGCGATTCATCCTGGTTTGATTAGAATGACAAAGAAGCTGTCATATTCCCAAACAGGAAAACTGGGATCACCTGATTTGAAAGTGGGATAGCTTCTTCATCCTAACTCCTATGAGATTTATTCAGCTTCCTGGTGATTCTCCACTACTTTATGTATCAAAATCAAGCTTCTTACATCGCGATTCATCCTGGTTTGATTAGAATGACAAAGAAGCTGTCATATTCCCAAACAGGAAAACTGGGATCACCTGATTTGAAAGTGGGATAGCTTCTTCATCCTAACTCCTATGAGATTTATTCAGTCCTGGTGATTCTCCACTACTTTATGTATCAAAATCAAGCTTCTTACATCGCGATTCATCCTGGTTTGATTAGAATGACAAAGAAGCTGTCATATTCCCAAACAGGAAAACTGGGATCACCTGATTTGAAAGTGGGATAGCTTCTTCATCCTAACTCCTATGAGATTTATTCACTTCCTGGTGATTCTCCACTACTTTATGTATCAAAATCAAGCTTCTTACATCGCGATTCATCCTGGTTTGATTAGAATGACAAAGAAGCTGTCATATTCCCAAACAGGAAAACTGGGATCACCTGATTTGAAAGTGGGATAGCTTCTTCATCCTAACTCCTATGAGATTATTCAGCTTCCTGGTGATTCTCCACTACTTTATGTATCAAAATCAAGCTTCTTACATCGCGATTCATCCTGGTTTGATTAGAATGACAAAGAAGCTGTCATATTCCCAAACAGGAAAACTGGGATCACCTGATTTGAAAGTGGGATAGCTTCTTCATCCTAACTCCTATGAGATTTATTCAGCTTCCTGGTGATTCTCCACTACTTTATGTATCAAAATCAAGCTTCTTACATCGCGATTCATCCTGGTTTGATTAGAATGACAAAGAAGCTGTCATATTCCCAAACAGGAAAACTGGGATCACCTGATTTGAAAGTGGGATAGCTTCTTCATCCTAACTCCTATGAGATTTATTCAGCTTCCTGGTGATTCTCCACTACTTTATGTATCAAAATCAAGCTTCTTACATCGCGATTCATCTGGTTTGATTAGAATGACAAAGAAGCTGTCATATTCCCAAACAGGAAAACTGGGATCACCTGATTTGAAAGTGGGATAGCTTCTTCATCCTAACTCCTATGAGATTTATTCAGCTTCCTGGTGATTCTCCACTACTTTATGTATCAAAATCAAGCTTCTTACATCGCGATTCATCCTGGTTTGATTAGAATGACAAAGAAGCTGTCATATTCCCAAACAGGAAAACTGGGATCACCTGATTTGAAAGTGGGATAGCTTCTTCATCCTAACTCCTATGAGATTTATTCAGCTTCCTGGTGATTCTCCACTACTTTATGTATCAAAATCAAGCTTCTTACATCGCGATTCATCCTGGTTTGATTAGAATGACAAAGAAGCTGTCATATTCCCAAACAGGAAAACTGGGATCACCTGATTGAAAGTGGGATAGCTTCTTCATCCTAACTCCTATGAGATTTATTCAGCTTCCTGGTGATTCTCCACTACTTTATGTATCAAAATCAAGCTTCTTACATCGCGATTCATCCTGGTTTGATTAGAATGACAAAGAAGCTGTCATATTCCCAAACAGGAAAACTGGGATCACCTGATTTGAAAGTGGGATAGCTTCTTCATCCTAACTCCTATGAGATTTATTCAGCTTCCTGGTGATTCTCCACTACTTTATGTATCAAAATCAAGCTTCTTACATCGCGATTCATCCTGGTTTGATTAGAATGACAAAGAAGCTGTCATATTCCCAAACAGGAAAACTGGGATCACCTGATTTGAAAGTGGGATAGCTTCTTCATCCTAACTCCTATGAGATTTATTCGACTTCCTGGTGATTCTCCACTACTTTATGTATCAAAATCAAGCTTCTTACATCGCGATTCATCCTGGTTGATTAGAATGACAAAGAAGCTGTCATATTCCCAAACAGGAAAACTGGGATCACCTGATTTGAAAGTGGGATAGCTTCTTCATCCTAACTCCTATGAGATTTATTCAGCTTCCTGGTGATTCTCCACTACTTTATGTATCAAAATCAAGCTTCTTACATCGCGATTCATCCTGGTTTGATTAGAATGACAAAGAAGCTGTCATATTCCCAAACAGGAAAACTGGGATCACCTGATTTGAAAGTGGGATAGCTTCTTCATCCTAACTCCTATGAGATTTATTCAGCTTCCTGGTGATTCTCCACTACTTTATGTATCAAAATCAAGCTTCTTACATCGCGATTCATCCTGGTTTGATTAGAATGACAAAGAAGCTGTCATATTCCCAAACAGGAAAACTGGGATCACCTGATTTGAAAGTGGGATAGCTTCTTCATCCTAACTCCTATGAGATTTATTCGCTTCCTGGTGATTCTCCACTACTTTATGTATCAAAATCAAGCTTCTTACATCGCGATTCATCCTGGTTTGATTAGAATGACAAAGAAGCTGTCATATTCCCAAACAGGAAAACTGGGATCACCTGATTTGAAAGTGGGATAGCTTCTTCATCCTAACTCCTATGAGATTTATTCAGCTTCCTGGTGATTCTCCACTACTTTATGTATCAAAATCAAGCTTCTTACATCGCGATTCATCCTGGTTTGATTAGAATGACAAAGAAGCTGTCATATTCCCAAACAGGAAAACTGGGATCACCTGATTTGAAAGTGGGATAGCTTCTTCATCCTAACTCCTATGAGATTTATTCAGCTTCCTGGTGATTCTCCACTACTTTATGTATCAAAATCAAGCTTCTTACATCGCGATTCATCCTGGTTTGATTAGAATGACAAAGAAGCTGTCATATTCCCAAACAGGAAAACTGGGATCACCTGATTTGAAAGTGGGATAGCTTCTTCATCCTAACTCCTATGAGATTTATTCGCTTCCTGGTGATTCTCCACTACTTTATGTATCAAAATCAAGCTTCTTACATCGCGATTCATCCTGGTTTGATTAGAATGACAAAGAAGCTGTCATATTCCCAAACAGGAAAACTGGGATCACCTGATTTGAAAGTGGGATAGCTTCTTCATCCTAACTCCTATGAGATTTATTCAGCTTCCTGGTGATTCTCCACTACTTTATGTATCAAAATCAAGCTTCTTACATCGCGATTCATCCTGGTTTGATTAGAATGACAAAGAAGCTGTCATATTCCCAAACAGGAAAACTGGGATCACCTGATTTGAAAGTGGGATAGCTTCTTCATCCTAACTCCTATGAGATTTATTCGACTTCCTGGTGATTCTCCACTACTTTATGTATCAAAATCAAGCTTCTTACATCGCGATTCATCCTGGTTTGATTAGAATGACAAAGAAGCTGTCATATTCCCAAACAGGAAAACTGGGATCACCTGATTTGAAAGTGGGATAGCTTCTTCATCCTAACTCCTATGAGATTTATTCAGCTTCCTGGTGATTCTCCACTACTTTATGTATCAAAATCAAGCTTCTTACATCGCGATTCATCCTGGTTTGATTAGAATGACAAAGAAGCTGTCATATTCCCAAACAGGAAAACTGGGATCACCTGATTTGAAAGTGGGATAGCTTCTTCATCCTAACTCCTATGAGATTTATTCAGCTTCCTGGTGATTCTCCACTACTTTATGTATCAAAATCAAGCTTCTTACATCGCGATTCATCCTGGTTTGATTAGAATGACAAAGAAGCTGTCATATCCCAAACAGGAAAACTGGGATCACCTGATTTGAAAGTGGGATAGCTTCTTCATCCTAACTCCTATGAGATTTATTCAGCTTCCTGGTGATTCTCCACTACTTTATGTATCAAAATCAAGCTTCTTACATCGCGATTCATCCTGGTTTGATTAGAATGACAAAGAAGCTGTCATATTCCCAAACAGGAAAACTGGGATCACCTGATTTGAAAGTGGGATAGCTTCTTCATCCTAACTCCTATGAGATTTATTCAGCTTCCTGGTGATTCTCCACTACTTTATGTATCAAAATCAAGCTTCTTACATCGCGATTCATCCTGGTTTGATTAGAATGACAAAGAAGCTGTCATATTCCCAAACAGGAAAACTGGGATCACCTGATTTGAAAGTGGGATAGCTTCTTCATCCTAACTCCTATGAGATTTATTCGCATTCCTGGTGATTCTCCACTACTTTATGTATCAAAATCAAGCATCTTACATCGCGATTCATCCTGGTTTGATTAGAATGACAAAGAAGCTGTCATATTCCCAAACAGGAAAACTGGGATCACCATGATTTGAAAGTGGGATAGCTTCTTCATCCTAACTCCTATGAGATTTATTCAGCTTCCTGGTGATTCTCCACTACTTTATGTATCAAAATCAAGCTTCTTACATCGCGATTCATCCTGGTTTGATTAGAATGACAAAGAAGCTGTCATATTCCCAAACAGGAAAACTGGGATCACCTGATTTGAAAGTGGGATAGCTTCTTCATCCTAACTCCTATGAGATTTATTCAGCTTCCTGGTGATTCTCCACTACTTTATGTATCAAAATCAAGCTTCTTACATCGCGATTCATCCTGGTTTGATTAGAATGACAAAGAAGCTGTCATATTCCCAAACAGGAAAACTGGGATCACCTGATTTGAAAGTGGGATAGCTTCTTCATCCTAACTCCTATGAGATTTATTCAGCTTCCTGGTGATTCTCCACTACTTTATGTATCAAAATCAAGCTTCTTACATCGCGATTCATCCTGGTTTGATTAGAATGACAAAGAAGCTGTCATATTCCCAAACAGGAAAACTGGGATCACCTGATTTGAAAGTGGGATAGCTTCTTCATCCTAACTCCTATGAGATTTATTCAGCTTCCTGGTGATTCTCCACTACTTTATGTATCAAAATCAAGCTTCTTACATCGCGATTCATCCTGGTTTGATTAGAATGACAAAGAAGCTGTCATATTCCCAAACAGGAAAACTGGGATCACCTGATTTGAAAGTGGGATAGCTTCTTCATCCTAACTCCTATGAGATTTATTCAGCTTCCTGGTGATTCTCCACTACTTTATGTATCAAAATCAAGCTTCTTACATCGCGATTCATCCTGGTTTGATTAGAATGACAAAGAAGCTGTCATATTCCCAAACAGGAAAACTGGGATCACCTGATTTGAAAGTGGGATTCTCATGAATCCTGGATGATGCTCTGGAACAGATGGGATTCTCCTTACTTTATGTATCAAAATCAAGCTTCTAAAGGGATGTGGTTTGAATGGTGACAAAAGAGGCTTCCCAAAAGGAAACTTGATACACCTATTGAAAGAGTGGATATTCACACCAAACTAGAGCCCTTAGTCTCTGGATATTCCACACAGAAGTTGGATATTACACACCAACACTCATCAATCGACAAGCAAGAAGAAAAGAGCAGAAAAACAGAAAAAGGTTTTTGATTAAAAGATGGATGCTGATAAAAGGGCCACGACCAGAATATAAGGAGAGACTGGTACAGCACAAGGTGATTGATCTGGAAGCACCAAGGAATGGAAGCAGAACCTGACCTGAAGGCTTGTAGCTGAGGATGCAACCTTGAAGAACATTTGGAAACAAGAAGAATACATTAGTCTTGGCCGAAGCTTGATCATCCAAGACACCTTAACCATCATTCAAGTACTCCCACCTCAAGCTGTCATCATCTAGGCAAGTAGCTGTGTGTGCTCTTTCCTAACCTTGGTTTTGTCCCACTGGGTTTTCCAAAAGGAAGGTTTTTAACGAGGCCACAAGTCTACTTCTCCATCTCCTAGATGATTGATCTTGGTCATGTCCACATGAAGAACTTTATCTTATATTTTAGCTATGTTTATGTTATTTAGTTTTCGAAACTCTTTTAAATTTTGAATAAGTCTTAGTCTTGTTTTAGATTACCAAGGGAGCCTGTTCCCTTTAATGAATTCGAGAAGTGGAGCCTGTTCCAGCCTTCTCTATATAAGCTTGTAGCCATCTTCTTTATCATAAGCAATCTTTTATCAAAACCTTTTGGTTCTTTTCTCTCTTGTCGTGGTGAGTGTCTGGTGTGTAATATCCAGTTGTTGGTGTGTAATATCCAACGCCCAAGGGCTTTAGAGAGGTGTGTCATATCCGATCTAAGCCTAGGAGTATCAAGAAGCCTTTCCGCAGCCTCTTGTGTCACCATTCGATCACATACCTTGAGAAGCTTGAGTCTTTGATTCGTTTCTGCAAGGATTATCCCATCTGTTCCAGAGCATCATCCTAGGATCTCATCAAGTGGTATCAGAGCAACTCTGGAAGGGAAGTGTTCGATTTTCTCTCTGATTTTCGTTTGGGTCTGATCATATTTGTCAAGTTTGATCTGATCTGTGTTCTTAGCGTTTAAACTGATAAATCCGTTTGTGTTTGCTAAAACCTGTCGATCTTTCTTATTCTCACTAGTTTTGATTGATCTATGTGTGTTGTTGATTTAATAGATCAAGCTTGTTGATCTCGTTTCTGATAAAAACTTTTCACATTTCTGTTGCAGAAGTAATCGATTTGCTTGATCTGTTTCTGTTTTGGATTGTGTGATTCCGATCTGTTCTTATTGCTTTGAATATAATCTATCTTGTTTGGTTGATTAGATTTCGAATTTAATCTGTCTCTGTTTAAGATTGATCGATCATATTGCGTTGGTGAATTGTTTCTGATTATCAAACTTGTTCTGATTATCAACCTGATTGTGTTTGAATTTTTATCCTCGATTTGATCTGTTCTGATTGTTATCTAAATCCAATAATTGTGATCTGTTTTGTTAGAACTACTTACTGGTTTAATTTTTTTCTCTTGTCTCAGGTACCATGGCAGGAGATCAAAAAGGAGAACTCAGTAAGAAAGAAAAGCTTTTTCTTGAAGAATTCACAGCCAGTCTGGATAAAGCCTGCAAAGATCAGTTGAGAAAATTCAGACAAGACCTACATCAGCAAAGGAAAGGCAGATCATCCAGAGATGAGTACAAGAAAAAGGAGTTTGATCAGTTTGACAGAAACCGGAAGCATGCTGGATTGAAATATCAAATTCCTTCTTTTCATGGCAAGGCTGATCCTGCTGCATATGTGGAATGGGAAGAGAAGATGGAGTTGATTTTCGACTATCAAAGCTATGCTGAAGTAAAGAAGGTTCAATTAGCTACTGCTGAGTTTTGTGGTTATGCTTCAAGCTGGTGGAAGCAATTGGTGTCGTCTAGGAGACACTATGGAAAAGAACCTGTTGCAACCTGGCTTAAGCTGAGGGCTTTGATGCGTCATAAGTATGTTCCAAGACAGTACCACAAGGAAGTGCTTCGAAAACAGTCTGAAGCAAAGCCATGCTCTGCAAACTCAGTCCAGGAACAACAAGGCAGAATGAGATCAAGATCAACCGGTGTTATTGGTTTACCTAGCAAGACAACGAGCTGGTTCTGTGAGGAGGACATAAAGAAGCTGTCTCAAGTGACTATGGATGTGGAGAAACAATTCAGGGAGACCCACACTACACGTCCATCCTTAGAAGAACAGAACCAGGAGTTAATCACTTCAGTCTCAGAACTTAATTCAGCAGAGCCGGTATCAGCTACATCTATTCAAGAAGATCAAGCCAAAGAATCATCAGCTGCCATTCAGAAAGATGATCAACCCATCAAGGACGACCTGATTCTCTTCAAACAGGATGTAATAGAAGAGGAGGCACCCATGGCATCAAAATCAGACAGTGGAGTAGAGCATCTATTTGTCACTGATTCAAACGGTTTCCAAAGGACATTCTTGGGTACTTTTCTCATCAGTCCTTTTGTGTGGAACAAGACCAGAGCAGTAGAGCTTTCAAGACACGAACTGGGCATGGAACATGTTGTATTTGAGCCTGGAGGAGAGTTGTGGAATCACAGGAACAATCCCCTAGTGATTGAGAAGAAATCGGCAGCAACAATAATTGTTTTTGGTGATCTTTTACCCTCTGAAGCTAAAGGGATGCACGTCTCAGCTCAGCCAGAGTTTCACTACGAAACCAATTGGAGAATGTTACCCACTCTTTCCTGGATCCAACAAACCGGAAAACGCAGCAAATGGCCACCTGATCATCAAGATATTTTCAATTCCGCAAAACATATCGGTTTAGCCAAATTCTGTGAGCTGCTTAGATCAGATTGGGCTGGAAGGTTACAGATCTACTTGTGGAAACCTGGAGCATATGACAGCACACTTATCATCCTTGGAGAGTGCTCCGCTCGTGCTAGAACCAGCTTGGGTAATAAGGAGTTGGAAGCTGATCAAAATGCCTTGCTTCTTGATCATGTCAAGGTGTGGAAGCCACCAGATTTGCAGAAGCTTCAATACCATTTCAGAGATTGTCAAATCAAGAGTGGAGATGGAGATTTCATTAGAGTAAATGGTGAAGTGATTACTGGAGTAGGAGGAAAACTCATGTTTTCTTCTCAAATCAAGGAGAAACCACCAGATGGACTCAGTCTACATCAATCTCCAAATAAATCAGCCCGAGGTCAAACAGTTGAGTGCTATACTTTTCGAAAGGAGAGGCTATAGTAATGATCAGAGTATCAAGAGTGGATCCTTGGCTAAGTTGGAGATGCAACAATCAAATCTTGGAAGCTGTCTAGCCGTCAACCTTGACATAGGAGCAGTTCGAGGATCATATCTCAGCAACCAGAAGGAATTAAGCAACAAACTCAACTGCAATGGAAACTACACTCATCAGGGTCTCACGTCGAACTGGAATCATGTCCAAAGCTACTCAAATGAAAGAGTTATGGGTTCTACAAGACGGGTGATTCTGTGTTTGCTTTGTCTGAACTTTTCTGAGTTTAGAACATCTCAATCCTATCTATGGCGACCAGGTGAACATGCTAAGGTAACTAATCATGTTTTCAAGAGTTCTTTTATTGATTACACAGATATGATGCACTTGTTTTTGCCAAAAGAGTCATGTGCAGAATATATGGAAGCTTTGAAGCATACAAGGGAAAGAACAAGCGTGAGGAAGACAAACGTTTCAAGCCGCCTGATCTAAGTCAGGAGAGACAACAGGACGTCACTTGCTTCATCCTCATCAAAGAAGCACCTCCAGATGCAGCATACAAGCCAAAACCGAGAAAATACAACTTTGGGATAAGACTCTTACTCTATGATGATTTTGCTTGTGTTAACTTGTCTTGTTTCAATGTATCAGGTCTAAGTAATGCCTCAGGAGTGAGGAAAGCCAAATGGATCAGTCCCTTCTACCTAATAGAACCAGTCAGCGACAATGCCTATCAAAGAGGCTTGCAAGGTAAGTGTAATCTGATTATAAACTCTGATGATACTGACTTGGTCCCTTCTATTGCAGGTAACACAGATTTGAGGACAAATCTTTTGAAGTGGGAGGGGATGATATGATCATGGAAAGCACCAAGGACTGGAAGCATGAACCTGAACCTGAAGAGCTTGTAGCTGAGGATGCAACCTTGAAGAACATTTGGAAACAAGAAGAATACATTAGTCTTGGCCGAAGCTTGATCATCCAAGACACCTTAACCATCATTCAAGCTACTCCACCTTCAAGCTGATCATCATCTAGGCAAGTAGCTTGTGTGTGCTCTTTTCCTAACCTTTGGTTTTGTCCCACTGGGTTTTCCAAAGGAAGGTTTTTAACGAGGCCACAAGTCTACTTCTCCTATCTCCTAGATGATTGATCTTGGTCTGTCCACATGAAGACCTTATCTTATATTTTAAGCTATGCTTTTATGTTATTTAGTTTTCGAAACTCTTTTAAATTTTGAATAAGTCTTAGTCTTGTTTTTAGATTACCAAGGGAGCCTGTTCCCTTTAATGAATTCGAGAAGTGGAGCCTGTTCCAGCCTTCTCTATATAAGCTTGTAGCCATCTTCTTTTATCATTAAGCAATCTTTTATCAAAAACCTTTGGTTCTTTCTCTCTTGTCGTGAGTGAGTGTCTGGTGTGTAATATCCAGTCTGTTGGTGTGTAATATCCAACGCCCAAGGGCTTTAGAGAGGTGTGTCATATCCGATCTAAGCCTAGGAGTATCAAGAAGCCTTCCGCAGCCTCTTGTGTCACCATTCGATCCACATACCTTGAGAAGCTTGAGTCTTTTGATTCGTTTCTGCAAGGATTATCCCATCTGTTCCAGAGCATCATCCTAGGATCTCATCACAAGGTTTCGAAAAATACAAGGAAATAAAGACAAGGCTCCTTGGAAACACAACAAAGACTAGAGTTTTCGAAATAAAAACATAGCATAAAAACTTAGATAAAATTATATAACATAGGTCTTCATGTGGACAGACCAAGATCAATCATCTAGGAGGTAAGAGAAGTAACTTGTGGCCTCATTAAAACCTTCCTTTGGAAAACCCAGTGGGACAAAACCAAAGGTTAGGAAAAGAGCACACCAAGCTACTGCCTAGATGATGATCAGCTTGAAGGTGGGTGGAGTAGCTTGAATGATGGTTAAGGTGTCTTGGATGATCAAGCTTCGGCCAAGACTAATGTATTCTTTGTTTTCCAAATGTTCTTCAAGGTGCATCCTCAGCTACAAGCTCTTCAGGTTCAGGTTCAGGTTCATGCTTCC
Organism: Brassica napus; assembly: GCF_020379485.1. Classification (NCBI taxonomy): domain Eukaryota; kingdom Viridiplantae; phylum Streptophyta; class Magnoliopsida; order Brassicales; family Brassicaceae; genus Brassica; species Brassica napus. Next base: position 4,433 of record NW_026016097.1, on the reverse strand, counting down.
AGTCCTTGGTGCTTTCCATGATCATATCATCCCCTCCCACTTCAAAAAGATTTGTCCTCAAATCTGTGTTACCTGCAATAGAAGGGACCAAGTCAGTAACATGAGAGTTTATAATCAGATTACACTTACCTTGCGAGCCTCTTTGATCGGCATTGTCGCTGACTGTTTCTATTAGGTAGAAGGGACTGATCCATTTGGGCTTTCCTCACTCCTGAGGCATTACTTAAACCTGATACATTGAAACAAGACAAGTAACACAAGCAAAATTATCATAGAGTAAGAGTCTTATCCCAAGTTGTCTTTTTCTCGGTTTTGGCTTGTATGCTGCATCTGGAGGTGCTTCTTTGATGAGATGATGAAGCAAGTGACGTCCTGATGTCTCTCCTGGCTTAGATCAGGCGGCTTGAAAGTTTGTTTCCTCACGCTTGTTCTTTGTCTTTGCATTCTTCAAAGCTTCCATATAATCTGCACATGACTCTTTTGGCAAAAACAAGTGCATCATATCTGTGTAATCAATAAAAGAACTCTTGAAAACATGATTAGTTACCTTAGCATGCTCACCTGGTCGCCATAGATAGGATTGAGATGTTCTAAACTCAGAAAAGTTCAGACAAAGCAAACACAGAATCACCCGACTTGTAGAAACCCATAACTCTTTCATTTGAGAAGCTTTGGACATGATTCCAGTTCGACGTGAGACCCTGATGAGTGTAGTTTCCATTGCAGTTGAGTGTTGCTTAACTCCTTCTGGTTGCTGAGATATGATCCTCGGACTGCTCCTATGTCAAAGTTGGCGGCTAGACAGCTTCCAAGATTTGATTGTTGCATCTCCAACTTAGCCAAGTATCCATTCTTGATACTCTGATCATTACTATAGCCTCTCTTTCGAAAATTCTAGCACTCAAAACTGTTTGACCTGTACCAATAGAAAGCAAATCAGGTTTCATGCGTTTCTTTGAGTCTAGATAATTACCTCGGGTTGGTTTATTTGGAGATTGATGTAGACTGAGTCCATCTGGTGGTTTCTCCTTGATTTGAGAAGAAAACATGAGTTCTCCTCCTATTCCAGTAATCACTTCACCATTAATCTAGTGAAATCTCCATCTCCACTCTTGTTTTGACAATCTCTGAAATGGTATTGAAGCTTTTGCAAATCTGGTGGCTCCACACCTTGACATGATCAAGAAGCAAGGCATTTGATCAGCTTCCAACTCCTTATTACCCAAGCTGGTTCTAGCACGAGCAGAGCACCTCCAAGGATGATAAGTGTGCTGTCATATGCTCCAGGTTTCCACAAGTAGATCTGTAACCTTCCAGCCCAATCTGATATAAGCAGCTCACAGAATTGGCTAAACCGATATGTTTTGCGGAATTGACAATATCTTGATGATCAGGTGGCCATTTGCTGCGTTTCCGGTTTGTGGATCCAGGAAAGAGTGGGTAACATTCTCCAATTGGTTCGTAGTGAAAATCTTGCTGAGCTGAGACGTGCATCCCTTTAGCTTCAGAGGGTAAAAGATCACAAAAAAACAATTGTTGTTGCTGCCGATTTCTTCTCAATCACTATGGGATTGTTCCGTGATTCCACAAACTCTCCTCCAGGCTCAAATACAACATGTTCCATGCCCAGTTCGTGTCTTGAAAGCTCTACTGCTCTGGTCTTGTTCCAGACAAAGGATTTGAACAGAAAAATACCCAAGAATATCTTTTGGAAATCACACGGGTCAAAGACAATCAGTTGTCTCCTTTTTGCAAGCTGTCTGTGGTTCCCTGGGTGTCTCTTCTGGTACTATGGCTTGTTTGAAAGGAACCATGACGTTCTGAACAGGCTGCTCATCTTTCTGAATGGCAGCTGATGATTCTTTGGCTTGATCTCCTGAATAGATGTAGCTGATACCGGCTCTGCTGAATTAAGTTCTGAGACTGAAGTGATTAACTCCTGGTTCTGTTTCTTTTAGGATGGACGTGTAGTGTGGGTCTCCCTGAATGTTTCTCCACATCCATAATCACTTGAGACAGCTTCTTTATGTCCTCCTCCAGAACCAGCTCGTTGTCTTGCTAGGTAAACCAATATCACCGGTTGATCTTGATCTCATTCTGTCTTGTTGTTCCTGGACTGAGTTTGCAGAGCATGGCTTTGTTTCAGACTGTTTTCGAAGCACATTCATTGTGGTACTGTCTTGGAACATACTTATGACGCATCAAAGCCCTAATTTAAGCCAGGTTGCAACAGGTTCTTTTCCATAGTGTCTCCTAGACGACACCAGTTGCTTCCACCAGCTTGAAGCATAACCACAAAACTCAGCAGTGGCTAATTGAACCTTCTTTACTTCAGCATAGCTTTGATAGTCGAAAATCAACTCCATCTTCTCTTCCCATTCCACATATGCAGCAGGATCAGCCTTACCATGAAAAGAAGGAATTTGATATTCAATCCAGCATGCTTCTGGTTTCTGTCAATCTGATCAAACTCCTTTTTATTGTACTCATCTCTGGATGATCTGCCTTTCCTTTGCTGCTGTAGGTCTTGTCTTAATTTTCCAACTGATCTTTGCAGGCTTTATCCAGACTGGCTGTGAATTCTTCAAGAAAAAGCTTTTCTTTCTTACTGAGTTCTCCTTTTGATCTCCTGCCATGGTACCTGAGACAAGAGAAAGATTAAGCCAGTAAGTAGTTCTAACAAAACAGATCACAATTATTGGATTAGACAACAATCAGAACAGATCAAATCGAGAATAAAAATTCAAACACAATCAGGTTGATAATCAGAAAAAAGTTTGATAATCAGAAACAGACAGAAACAACAGAAAACAATCGATCTATAATAACCCAAACAAGAACAGATCAGTAAACTTCAATCGACAAATCCAAAAACAGATTTCAAATTGCCAAAAAACCTAACCAGACACAGATCAGATTGAAGCAATAAAACCCAAATTAGAATAGAGATAGATCACGAAATCAGGTTCAATTTCAGATTTGGATTTGATGATTAAAACAGGAAAGAACAGATTCACAATTCTCACAAACAATTCGATTTCTCTTATCCCTAATCAGTTTCAAATCAATCAAACAAATTGATGCCTTCTTTAACACGGATCTGACAATTTTCAAATCAAAAACGTGATCAATAGTCTCAGATCTATCAGATATCAACAACACAAACACAGATCGATCAGATCTAGAGAGAATAATAATAGATCAACAGATTTCTAACAAACACAAACAGATTTATCAGATTTAAACGCAAAGAACACAGATCAGATCAAACTAGACAGAATATGAACAGACCCAAACGAAAATCAGAGAGAAAAATCAAACACTTCCCTTCCAGAGTTGCTCTGATACCACTTGATGAGATCCTAGGATGATGCTCTGGAACAGATGGGATAATCCTTGCAGAACGAATCAAAAGACTTCAAGTTTCTCAAGTATGTGGATCGAATGGGACACAAGAGGCTGCGGAAAGGCTCCTTGATACTCCTAGGCAATCGATTGGATATGACACACCAAACGAGAGCCCTAGTCTCTGGATATTACACACCAGAAGTGGATATTACACACCAACACTCAATCAACTCGACAAGCAGAGAAGAAAGAGAAAACGGAAAACAAAGGTTTTGATAAAAAGATGGATGCTGATACAAGGGGCCACGACCGACAGAATATAAAGGAGAAGCCTTGTACATGCACAAGGTTCGAAAAAATCCAAGGAAAATAAAGACAAGGCTCCCTTGGAAACACAACAAAGACTAGAGTTTTCGAAAATAAAAAACATAGCATAAAAAATTAGATAAAATTATATAACATAAGGTCTTCATGTGGGACAGACCAAGATCAATCATCTAGGGAGGGTAGAGACGTAACTTGTGGCCTCATTAAAAACCTTCCTTTGGAAAAACACAGTGGGACAAAACCAAAGGTTAGGAAAAGAGCACACCAAGCTACTTGCTAGATGATGATCAGCTTGAAGGTGGAGTAGCTTGAATGATGGTTAAGGTGTCTTGGATGATCAAGCTTCGGCCAGACTATGTATTCTTCTTGTTTCAAATGTTCTTAGGTTGCATCCTCAGCTACAAGCTCTTCAGGTTCAGGTTCAGGTTCATGCTTCCAGTCTTGGTGCTTTCCATGATTCATATCAGATAGCTTCTTCATCCTAACTCCTGTGAGATTTATTCGAACTTCCTGGTGTGATTCTCACCTACTTATGTATCAAAATCAAGCTTCTTACATCGCGGATTCATCCTGGTTTGATTAGAATGACAAAGAAGCGTCATATTCCCAAACAGGAAAAACTGGGATCACCTGATTTGAAAGTGGGATAGCTTCTTCATCCTAACTCCTATGAATTTATTCAGCTTCCTGGTGATTCTCCACTACTTTATGTATCAAAATCAGCTTCTTACATCGTGATCATCCTGGTTTGATTAGAA
>NW_026016096.1:0-72035 GCF_020379485.1 Brassica napus | reverse complement strand
AATCAATTATTTTAGTAGAACTTCATAACTCCCTAAATAGTGAACTAATCACTACAAAATCGCTATTCTAGAGAGACGGAGATAACAAAGGTTCCAAACCTCTTGACCATCATCATATATTAGTGCAGCAGACAACTACTCATTAAAACAATATTGTTATATTTTTTGAATTTTTCTCAAAATCTATATGTTTACCCTTACAAAAATATTGAGTTTTACGTTAACGCTCTATATACTGAAGCTTATACTTTTTATTGTTGTGTTAAATTTTTTAATGACATTTTAATTTGTATTAATGTATCTTAAACTCTCTTTCATGATATATGGGATCATTCTAGTTTTTTATAAATTAATTTAGTAAAACGTCATAATACTCCCTAAATCAGTAAAATAACCATTATAAAATCGCTATTATCTTGGGAAACAGAGACAAAAAAAGTTACAAATCTCTTTGAACATCATCAGCTGTTAGTGTAGGCTGAACTATCCATAATAAAAATATTGTCATATTGTTTTAAATTTTTATCCAAATCTATGTATTGCTATGAATATATTGAGTTTTATGTTAAACGCTCTATATAATGAAGCTTATCCTTTTAGTGTTGTTTTAAATTTCTAACCACATTCTAAATTTTTTATTAATGTACTTTAAACACTCTTTATGGTACATGGGCGTCTTTCTAATTTTATATCAATTAATTTAGTAAAAGTTTATATAATCCCTAATTAGTAGACTAACCAGTATAAAATCTTAATTTTCTAAAAAAACATAAATAACAAAGATTTCAAGCCTCTTTGACCATCATAATATGTTAGTTTAGGATGAAACTATGCATTAAAACGATATTGTTATATTTTTGATTTTTTTTAAAATCCATGTATAAACCCATACGAAATATTTAGTTTTACGTTAAACGTTGTATATACTGAAATCTATACTTTTTTAGTGTTGCTTTAAAAATTTCTAACTACATTCTCCATTTGTATTAACGTATGTTTAGCTCTATTTCATGGTATATTGGAATCATTATAATTTTTTAATCAAATAATTTAGTTAACTTTGAAATACTCCCAAAATTAGTGGAATAACCATTATAAAGTCACTATTTTCTTCAAAAACGGAGACACAACAAGGCTACAAACCTCTTTGAACATCACATATGTTATACAGAATGCAGCTATGCATAAAAAAATATTGTCGTATATTTTGAAATTTTCTCAAAATCTATGTATCAACAACCCCAACGAAAATATTGAGTTTTTGGTAAATGCTTTATATACTAAAACATAAATGTGTTGTTTTAAAATTTATAACACATTCTACATTTGTATTAATGTATGCTAAACTTTCTTTCAGAGTACAAGAGCATCGTTCAATTCTTTTATAAATTAATTTAGTAAAACTTCATATACTCCCTAAATTAGTGGACTAACCATTACAATTGCTATTATCTAGAGAATGGAGATAACAAAAGTTTCAAACTTCTTTGATCATCATCATATATTAATATATGAGGCAACTATGCATTAAAAAATATTGTTTGATTTTTGATTTTTTTAAAAATCTATGTGTTACCCCTACGAATATATTGAATTTTTTGTAAATGCATCATACGCCGACCTATAATATTTAGTGTTGTTTTAAATTTATAACCACATTTAATATTTGTATTAATTTATGCTAAGTTCTCTTTGATGGTACATGAGCATCGTTCAAAATGTTTAATCAGTTAGTTTAGTAGAACTTCATATACTCTCTAAATCAGTGAACTAACCTACAACAAAATCGCTATTCTCTAGAGAGACAGAAATAACAAATGTTTTCAACCTCTTTGACCATCATCATATATTAGTGCAGTAGACAACTATGCATTAAAACAATATTTCTATATTTTTTGAATTTTTTTCAAAATCTATGTGTTTACCTTACGAAAATATTGAGTTTTATGTTAAACGCTCTATATACTGAAACTTATACTTTTTATTGTTGTGTTATTTTAATTATTTTTATTATATTTCGTATCTAAGGGTTTTTATTACTTTATTGCTTATGTTTCGTCGTATCTTTACTTTCTTCATAAATGATTGTATATTATTTTTTGCTTACTCTTATAACTCTTATCGTCTCTCTTACACTACCTATAGGAAAATATACTAAATATAAACAAGTTTAGAAAAAATAGGATTAATTTCTATACTTTTATTTTACATATTTACCATTGTTTCTATGCATGTACTTTATAATATATATTAATTCAAATTAATAATCTCTTTAAATCTACTCATTCCGCACAGGGCGCGGATTATCACCTAGTATGTTAGTACATGAGGCCACTATGCATTAAAACAAATTGTTATATTTTTAAATTTTTCTCAAAATCTATGTGTTAACCCATACGAGAACATTGAGTTTTTGGTAAGTACTTTATATACTGAAGCCAATAATCTTTAGTGTTGCTATAAATTTTTCTATCCACATTCTAAATTTTTATTAATTTATGCTAAACTCTCTTCATGGTACATGAGCATCGTTCAAATTTTTTAGTCAATTAATTTAGTAAAACTTCATATACTTCCTAAATCAGTGGAATAACCACTATAAAATCACTATTTTCTAGAGAAACAGAGACAACAAAGGTTTAAAACATCTTTGACAATCATCATATATTAGTGCAGGAGGCAACTATGCATTAAAACAATATGTTATATTTTTTAAATTTTTCTCAAAATTTATGTGTTTACCCCCTACGAAATATTTAGTTTTACATTAAACGCTCTATATACTGAAGCTTATACTTTTTATTGTTGTGTTAAATTTTTCTAATGACATTTTTAATTTGTATTAATGATGTAAACTCTCTTCATGATATATGAGATCATTCTATTTTTTTATCAATTAATTTAGTAAAACTTCATAATACTCCATAAATCAATAAAATAACCATTGTAAAAATCACTATATCTTGGGAAAGAGAGACAACAAATTGTTCAAAACCTCTTTGAACATCATCATATGTTAGTGTAGGATGAACTATCCATAAAAAAATATTGTCATATTTTTTGAATTTTGTCCAAATCTATGTATCACTATGAATATATTGAGTGTTACGTTAAACGCTCTATATAATGAAGCTTATACTTTTTAGTGTTGTTTTGAAATTTCTAACCACATTCTACATTTGTATTAATGTATTTTACACTATTTTTCATGGTACATAAACATCTTCCTAAGTTTTTTTATCAATTAATCTTGTAAACTTCATATATCCCTAAATTAGTAGACTAACCATTATAAAATCACTATTTCTAAAAAAAACAGACAACAAAGATTTCAAGCCTCTTTGACCATCATCTACTTTATTAAAACAAAAGTACACTTAGAGAATAACCCTAAAAATTCAACAATATTTACAGTCAATGCCATTGAGAATTAAATTAGTCTTACCTTAAAATGATTGTTTTTTTTCCACATATTCATTGTTTTTCTTAAAATAACTGAGACAAACTACAAAAAAAGAAAACATATTATTAATAACTCAAACACTACATATTATTAATTCTCCTGAAATATCGCCACCGTAACATCATTTAGTTAAATAATAACCAAAATCGAAAATTTATATCCGCGCTGGCGTGCAGGTCAAGGTCTAGTAATATGTTAGTTTAGGAGATTGGTAGAGACCTCCTGGTGATGCAACTAGGCTAGATGGTCGGAACAGGAGAGGAGATTAATGTCTGGGATGACCCATGGCTCTCACACTGTGAACAGTTCAGACCAATGGGCCCGGCCCCAGAGGCTCTTCAATCGCTAAAGGTCTCGGACCTGCTCCTGCCAGAGACAAAGGAATGGGACTTAGCAAAAATCAAGCTTACTCTACCTTTCCATAAGGACCAAATCCCAGGGATTCAACCTAGCAGGATGAAAGCAGCAGATGAACTCATATCGCTGAAAAATACTACGGGAGAGTATTCAACTAGATCAGGTTACCTGATTCAATTGGAAGCTCGCACCGCTGAAGCTCCCACAAATCAAGTTGCTGCTCCTGACTGGCTAGCGAATGTCTGGAATGTAAAAACATTGGAGATAGTCAAAGTTTTATTTGGAGATCCCTACACGATGCTCTACAACAATCCTAGTAGTTTCCCACTGATTACTCTGAATTGTTCACTCTTTAATGCACAGCGCCAGCTTTCCAGAAAAGAAAAGAGATGAACCTTTTTCCAATACTTCTTTTGAAGCCTCTCAACGCACCAAGCTAGTGAGTACGATCATCTTCTTTTTTCCAAACAATGTAAAAGATATGTGATAAAAAAAAGTGGGGATATTAGTTTGACATGATTCTTTGGATTTATCTTTCTGTTTCTTTGCCTTTACACAAATGTTTATGAATTTTTGTCTAACTTGGTTTAGGACATGGGTCGTTCAAATGAATCAAGCAGAGGAGCGAAGCATAATCACTATCATTCAACACTGAAACTTCTCTGAAGCATGAGGTAAGTGTACGTTTTTTTTATTCTTTTTTACTAGGTTTTCACGTTCTTGTTTCGTGGATTAGGGCTCAATCACCTTGTTCACAGGTTGATCAGCTGGAGACAAGATTAGAAGATCAGTTTAAGGTTCGCTGTGCATTATAGAGAAGGCGCTAGGTTATGGAACAGCTTCTTCTTACATGCTGACTGAAACAAACGACATTCCCATGCCCATGGTCTGTCACTTTCATTTTCCAAAACTGTACAGAAACGAGTTCCGTGGAACTAAAGAAACCTTACTGTTTTTACTTTCTTGTTCAGCAAGCTACTGACTTGATCAAAGAAATTGCGCTTCTTGAGATGGAAGTTGTACATTTGGAGCACTATCTTCTTTCATTATATCGAAAAGCCTTTGACCAACAAATAACCCCAAATTCAGAGAGCAAGAAGCCGAAGTCTCCTTCTGTACTTACAACCCCTACAAGGCGTCTAGATTTTTGTGAAGAACCTTGTACAACAGATCCTCTTCTTGATGATGGCAGAGACAGAGTGGACCCTGTTTTCACCGTAGCCACTCCCAGCGTTCAACATTTGAGAGTATAAAAGCTTCTCCAGAAGATTCTTGGAGTAAAGCTATCCGCTCATGCCACTCCCAACCGATGCACGTGCACAATGGAGAGAATCTAATCAGTCTAGCTGAACATCTTGGCACGCGAATCTCAGATCATATTAATTCCAGAGACACCAAACAAGTTGTCTGAAGGAATGGTCAAGTGTAAATCACAGACTTTCATCATCTCCAAACTCGTCCTTATCATCGAGTGCATTTTCTCCCTCTGACCAGTACGATACATCGAGCCCTGGATTGGGAAACAGCTCCTCTTTGGATAACTCATTCCATGTAGAAGGAGAGAAGGACTTCAGTGGACAATGCAGCAACATAGTTGAAGTGCTTTGCATTCACAGAGACTCCAAAAAGGCCAATGAGCTAGGTCGCAGATCTTCTGCATTACTTTAAGTGAGTCGCTTTGAGATTAACATGATGAATGATGAGGGTAGAAGGTGAATTAGGGGATCTTGAAATGTTTAAAATACTTGCAGGACACTTATCAGTAGATTGGAGGAAGTGGATCCAAGTAAGTTGAAACATGAGGAGAAGCTGGCCTTCTGGATAAATGTGCACAATGCACTTGGTGATGCATGTAAACTTTCTTTCTTTGAACCAATCAATCTCGGGTTTTTTCCGGCGCTTAGCAATTTATATCAACGTCTTATAGGCTTATTTAGCTTATGGACTCCACAGAACACTGTGAAGAGATTGCTATTGCTACTCAACGTAACCAACATCTCTTTGCATGAACCATCCTTTCGTATTATATGTCTTGAAATTTTCTTGTATTTCTCCCAGGCGGCATATAACTTTGGTGGGACACACAATTAGCGCGGAAGCAACACAGAGCTCAATTCTTGGATGCAAAATGTCTCATCCTGGTCAGGTAACTTTGAGAATAAATTATGAAACGTTGGCTTCAAAGAGCACAAAGCTTACTTGAGTAAAAAAGACTGTTTTATGTTTTCATATTTTTCTCTTAATAACTGCTATTTGCTTCAAAGAAGTTCAAAGCAGGAGGAGATGAAAGATTAGCAGCTTACGCAATCAACCATCTTCTACATTTTTCACTTACCTCCGGCACCCACTCCGATCCCCCGGTATTCCCCTTAATCTTTAAGAGAATCATTGAAACCCTTTTGAATAATTGCCCAAAAAAAGCGCTGAAGTATGTGCTTCTTGGATTGTTGTTTTGTTTAAAATAGGTTCGTGTATATACACCAAAAAGAATCAAGCAAGAGCTAGAAACGTCGAATGAACTTAACCGAAGCATACCGGAATCTTCAATACAATGTCTTAAGGGATGTCGTAGTAAATCACGCAAGGCCATTGATTGGAACCCTCCCAGCTTTACATTCAGATATCTTATTCTTAGAGAAGCTGCCAAATGAAATTTATTCGTATTAATTAATTTTGATGGTATGTAAACGCCAGCTTGTTCGATCATGCCGGTTAATTATTAGAGAGATTCATAAACTTGTTAGACGTCGAACATTTATGTACGTGTTAGATGATTAACTTGCCTTCGGAAAAATTGCATTAGATTCAAGATTGGAATCACATCACTATAATATATATATCATCCTCCTCCTCGTGTCCATTTCTCAAATTCTAAGCAACCAAATATAGAAAAAAAAATCCAAAAGTAATGGATCATTTTGTTTTTCTCCATTAGAAAAAAGTCAAACGTCTCTAACTACAGTTTCTACGTCGGTCGATTTATTTTTATGGTTTGCTCCACTAAGTTGACCCTACTCGGCGATGCTGCTCAAATTCGCCGTAAATCTCCTCTTCCCTTTGCCACAGCCTCTTCCACCACCGCCATTTGTCTTCGCTCGGGCGATTTTTTTGGATTGGTAATTTATTTCCCAAATGGAGTCAGCGCAACTGACTCCGCCGCTCTTGGTCAACGCGGAGCTTGCTTTAACAGCCAGCGTCGCCATTTCCTCCGCCCTTAGGGGATGACTGAGCCACGTCAGCGGTAAAACGAAGTAAAGTTGCCCCAATCGGAGCTCTTCGTTGCCAGAGACTGCTGAAACTGTATCGTCGAAGTCCATTTCGTCTGAGTTACATACGAAACTCGTCGGGTATTTCTGCAAGATCTGCCAAACTTTGACCGGATACGAGAACTCTTCTAATGTCCCGTCCAGCAATATTAGCTTCGCCGAATCTCCCCTCATACATTCACGTGAAACGCATGCACCCATTTTTCTTTGTTTATATCTCTCGTGAGTTTGATGTTTGTGTATGTAGAGTATACGTACCAAGTTGTTGTTGTTTGTGATTTGTGAATTGAAAGATCAGACGACCTTGTGACGAGTTTATATATAAGAACAATCGAGGAAGAAGAAAATAGCCTCAAGAATCTAAAGTACACGTCTGACTTGTCGTGTAATAATAACAAGGGAACATGACAGCTCAAGGTTTGGTTATTATTTCCCGAATTATTTAAACAGACCATCACGCTAAGGGTAGTTCGGGAAAGTAGGAGAAATCAACGTGGCGAAGATTGAGAGAGGAAGGAACTTAGGTGGTGAACTGAAGGATCGGCGGGAGACAGAGGCATGGCCGGCTAGCAGACAAGATTGAGTTGGCCTTGGAGGTTTCGCGTCGCCGGTGGGTTAGATCTCACGTTAAGACAATAGGGACCAGTGGACCAGCATGATAGAGTTGGCCCCAGATTCTTTTGGCCCTTTTAGTAGATACAAGAGTCACCTACCGTACGTGATATTGTTTTCTTTTTTCTAAGAATTAATAGTTCAAAAATTGATCTTTTTTTATTACTACTTTATTTTTTGCATGAGTGCATTAATGAGCACGTATAAATTATCGAGTGTCTCAATAATGCTTTTCTTACTTCGGACATATTGCTTTCTGTTTATATATTTATGAACGTTCAATATTTATTTATAAATCGATCTGCATGCCATCAAAAGTAACCAATTCCTTGGCTATATTTGGTAGTTTTGGACCAAAAGGTAACTAAATAGATATTTGCCCTACCGCTCGATCGATACTTTCTGAACAGAAAAATAGCTCAACCTTACTATATACACAAACAAATATATATTCCGTATGGTTTGTGTGAGACTGAAATCACCCACGTCTCCACCGATACAATACTAGCGGATGGCAATCTTTGTTTAATAAAGTTGATACTCTGGCGCTGATACATCATTGTTTCCACGTACGTACAGTAGTAGAACTTGTCTCGATAGACATTTTATTGAATAATAAAACAATTGCTCGTCAGATCTTAGTGGATATTGATCTCCCACGCGGTGACATCCATATATAAGACCTACAATAGTTATTACATGATGTGAAATTGGACAATAGTACAAAATTGCTTTCAAAATTCCTTTCTAAAGCACGAGGCCATGTTTTTGTCCCGATTTTGAAATGATCTTTATTTGGTAATTTTTAAAAACATTTTTACTGTTGCATAATATATATTTAATACTTTTCGTTAATTGATCTATAATCCGTAAGATGGAATTTAACATGCTTCAGAGCATGTGATAGATTGTACTAACACACACGCTTGTAGAATCTACTGTAAGAATATCTTTGAATTTGTGATGAGTGTATGCAAGATCTGTAGTGTACGTTTCTGTATGAATCCGATATCTCTAGATATAAAATAGAATTGTCCCCGAGAAGTTTACATAATTTCATTATTCATATATATATATATATATATATACTAGTTCTAGAGGTTTAAAACTTAAGAGAGAATCTCTCTGAAATCTGCATTGTTATGTGCTGTCCCACGCCAATGAAGTTGTCTGTGTTCTTTCATGTTTCGAGATTTAAGACCAAGCACAGACCAATAATGTTTTATTTATAAGTTAAACACTGTTTTGTTTAATGTTCACACCCATGCACATTAAATACAGGGTAAGTAAGGTCCATAAGGAGCAAGCTGATTAGACTACATTATTTATACGAATTTATAAAACCTAATTTCCACTTGTTATTCGCCAGTATATTAAACTAATTTCATATAAATATATCAAAAGGCAAACCAACTAATTCATTGATTATCAAAATGGTTCGACTGTAAACTTATAAATTATAAAACAATAATAATTTTATTTTGAAGTGATTTTTCGTGTTAGTAAACCGTAATTAAAATTACCACTCTATTTAAAAAGCATAAATAATATTCTATTTGTTTCAAAAAGATGTATGTTTTGAAGATTTTTCAAAACATTTTAAATATTGATTATAAATGTATTACTTATGATTAATTAGTTTCCACAATTTTTTAGCAAATCAAAATTTAATAAACACCGATAATTTTTCTCAAAATTTACAATTACCATTATTAGTTAGTAAATATACACTGAAATTCAAAACAAGTTTTTTGTAGAATATATATAATTTTGAAAAGGAGGGAATAATTCACAGTAACCTGGTTAGAGATTACATAACTCATCATAACTTACCATTATTAGACCATATGATTAAAGTTAAATAGAGGACTATATATGGATACAAAAAAAACTTAAGATTTAGGGCATGTGCATTTTTTTATAATAGAAGAAGAAGAAACATCAAAAGATGTACTCATTGTAATCAAATACAAAGAGAAGATGTTTAGATATGATAACATGATCACTCAAGTTGACCATACCACACCCCTTGGATCTTCACATCCTTAGGTACCTTGGCACCCAAGTCAGTATCCGACGGCTGAAGACTTTCGAACACTCCGATCACTTCTCCTGTCTCGGGTTTGCTCTTGGTCACTTTCAAAGTGATCTCTCCCACCGAAGCTGCCGTGTTCTTCACGTTCTCTTTTGAAAGCTCCTCTTCGTCACCTCTGCCTCCAGCTGGCAATGCAACGGCGTTGTCATATCCTGTGGAACCACCACGGCCCTTAGGGTCCAAGAAGGAGGAGCCACGGTATGAAGGGACTAAGAATTTGCCAGAGAAGTTGTCTGGTTTGCCAGAGGCGTCAAGCTGCTTGACGGTGAAGAGGAATGGCACACGCTCGCCTCCTGGAAGCTGGACAGTGACAGCAGCGTAGTCGATGCCGTCTTCTTCCTTGAAGTTAACGCTTCCGTCAGAAGAAACCTGCTCGAGAACCGATTATAAAAAGAATCACAAACCCTATTCGTAACCAATAAAACAGACAGTTTCTTGCGGTGGAAGCAAAAAGAAAAAAAAGAAAAAGAAAAACCTCGAAGGGGCCTTCGATCTCGTCAAGAGTGTAGGTGAGACGGGTCATGAGCTTGGTGTTCTGGAAATCAGGAGGCGCATTCTTGCTAACACTCTCAGCCTTGACGGTGAAGGAAGTAGGCTCGAAGCAGAACTTCTTGCCAGCGTACTTTCCGGGTTTGAAGGAGAAAGTCTCGGAGCCACCGTCAATAGTTGGGCACTGGTTGGCCGTTCCAGTTCCCTTAACTTCCATGTAAGTCTTGCTCTGAATCTCGTCGTAAGTCAGTCTCTTCGGAGCTCCCTCTGCACTTGCTCCCTTTCATTACACCACAAACACATAACAATTTCAACTTAATTGTGATCCCAATAAGCTTTCCAATTCGTAAAATCGTATCATGTACCAATTTGGTACTAATGATACACGAAGATTGTGAATATAACGCATTCTAATATTCTGTTGTGATAATCTTAAAATGCTATTGGTTTAGTGTACTACTTTCAAGGTGGCAAGTTCGATGCATTGTTAGAAACTGTTATTAACAGTTCGTAATAAACTTATATGGAAGAACCGGTGATAGGAGGAAGTTACCGAGACGACGAGAGCAGAGGTTGCGAGAGCGAATCCAGCGATTTTGACAGCGTCGGAGCATTTACCGGCCAAGTCCTTGAAGTCAGATTGGAAGGAACATGTGAGGCGAGCAGAGGATGTTTCTAGTCCGAAAGATTTCCCGACTGTCTGAGTCGACCGGAGGTGAGCACTGCCGCGTGAAGGAGCGGTGGAGATTTTAGCGGCCTGAAGGAACGTAGAGGCGGATTGGAGAGAGGCAGCCATGGCCACAAAGTCTCTCAAAAAAATGTTTAATGGTTGTCCTGATCCGAAGCAGAGGAAAGACCTAAAACAGTAGTAACATTCGTTAGGAGAGAGAGAGAGATAAGATTTGGGATAAGGCGAGAATTTTCATTGGTTTGTTTTGTGGGAATCGGAGTTACTGGTTTCTTCTCTTGCCACGTGTCCGAATGCTAAGTGGTGATATGGATACGGTCTCACTCACTGATGCTGACATATACAATTGTTGCATTAATTAATTAAAAAAAAACTCAAATGGCCCATGCAGGTTTCGAACCTGCGACCTTCGCGTTATTAGCACAACGCTCTAACCAACTGAGCCAATGGTTCTTCGATGCTTACAAAAATTGTTAATTACATCTTCCTTGAGAAAAGCAATCCAAGGAAGCAACGGTTTGCTACGTTCGGGTGTTTAATCTACGACCGCTGTAAGGGACTGAAGCTTGGAAGCCCTTGAGCAGCTTAAGTTGACTGAACCACCGGTTTTCCTAGCGCCAAGTTCGATATCAGAGGTGGCTCGTGTTGCATCATCTCTTCATCAAGTTGAAGCAGCACAGCTCTAAATCTCCTAATTTTGACGAGCTATTGGTTGAGCAGCATAATCTGCAGTCTCTTTGCGTCAGGAAGTAAAGCGTTTTGCTAATACCCCCTGAAGAGATTGGATAAAAACAACAGTTATTGTTCATGTCAGAAATAATTTTTTTTTTTTTTTTTAATTTGAACGGTTTCGAAAATTTTGTTTGGATTGGTGATTTAGCAACATGTCATGTCCAAAAAATCTTCCACAATACATGACATCAATTTTGTTCGAATAGTTCGGATTGGTGATTTAACCTCGACCAACTAAACTTCCACAAATCTCAACATCCTACCACCTCTCCTAATTAATCTGAAAAAAAATCCTTAAAACAACATATTGTTTATCCATATATGAAATAAAATACAACCATATATTATAATTAGCATATGTTTATCTTTAGATAAAATAAAATAAAAACATATAATATAATCTTTTCGTAGCTAGCAACCAAGCCTAATTAATGGTGGTATGGTTGACACTTCTAGTTACTAGACTATCTCGTTGCATAGAACTTCTATCACATCCGGTGTGATCATCATCCTTCCAGAAGCTATTACTGAAATCAAAGTCAAACGTTTTCTCAACCTGACAGTCGGTGGAATGGGTCCAGTCCAAGATCAACCTATCTTCTGATTTCTCAATAAGTGTCACGGTGCACCACTGATCTGTTCTCACGTTCAATGCTTGGAGTTGGCATACTGATAGGTTTCTCCAGACATCTTTCTCTTCAGCTCCTTGGCTTGTTCGTTGGTAAGCTCCAATCCAGTAATCAACGTTGTGATTTGGTGTATTGTCTCTGTGTAACGAAGCCATTCCATTTCACTAGTGTTTGCTGTCTCCTTCTCCAAAATAGGAGCAAATCTCTTGGCAGCTTCACTTTTGATCTAGACCACATTATTGTTTCTATTTCGTTTCTCATAATAAGAGATCACCTACATATATATACTTAACAACATGCCATTGAATTAAATTAATTGGAAATCTAGTTGAAACCTCTAATATTACTTTTTAGTCTATTTTTACATTTTTCTTTCAACGTTTACTTTTACATTAGTAAAAGTATTTTTTTTTAGCAATTTTCACTCAGTTACCTTATTCATAATATAGAAAACTCCAATTGTTAAATTTCTTGAATATGATGAAAATAATAAAACGTGTTTGTGTTGAGGCTTTTAACTAACTCATCACAACTGTATCGAGCAGCCCCTAAAATCACAAGCATTATAACTAGAGTTTAAAAAGTAATCAGAAACTCTTATTGTGATTTGCCGGTTCGATATAAATTTGAATATAGTATAAACATTCTGTGAAAGAAGCTGGAGTAGCTCAGTTGGTTAGAGCGTGTGGCTGTTAACCACAAGGTCAGAGGTTCGACCCCTCTCTCTAGCGTTTTTTCTTTTGGTCAACTGAATTTAGGAGTCTATCTTGATGGCCCTAATGAATAGCAGTTTGATAATGGCTTGGGCGATCAAAACACAAAGTAAATTTGTCCGAACACTTCCATTTCAGAAATTGTGATGTGCCTACTTCATGAGTAATACTTGTAGTTGGAAAATGCAGTTGTAGATGGAGGCTTGTTAAAAAAAGTAACACAAACCGGCTAATAACCGGCATATTGAGGAGTAAACCAAGGAAACCGTGAAAGGACTACGTACTTCTTCTTCCTCCGGCGAAAACCCTCAAATTGGGAGATTTAATTTAATTAAATCATCGAAGAAGATGGGGAGAGCATTGTACAGCGTAGGATTCTGGATCCGGGAAACAGGTCAAGCACTTGATCGGCTCGGCTGTCGCCTCCAAGGCAAAAATCACTTCCGAGAACAGCGTACGTCTTGATTTGGATCTTTCCACTCATTTGATTGTGATTCGTTTTTCTTTTGTTTTCTGTCATTATTCATTAGAGACCAGACTTCCTTAAAAATCACTATATCTAGTATCTTAGCTCTATTTGCTTACTTATTCCTAGGCTTAAGCTCCAATCTTATTACTGCATTCAGTTGCTTGCTTGCTTCCGCAAACTCTTGTTTTTCTCTCTAATAAAATGTTTGGATCAGACATTTCTCGCATTGAGGCTGGCCTCTGGCTTTTCACATGCTCATATAAAGCAAGCAGCACTTGCTTCTCTATTGGTTTCGTTTTATACATTAAAAATAATAATTAACGTTTTGTGACGAGAAACAGAAGACAAAGTGGTAATGGAGTGAAATGGGAAACAAAGGAATAGTTTTATAACCCTCTACTTATATTTTCTTTGTCATCTTTGAACCAGTTAAGTAGCACATAAACTGCAAAACCCAGAGCAGATGCAGCAGCAACCGTAAATACAGCTACTTGTACGGAGAATGATGAGGCGAAAGGCTGGAGAACAAGTGAGTTCCAGGTTATGTGCCACAAGGTGGAGTAAACAGAGCCCACGATTGCACCCACCACCACTTGACTGGCGGTGTGAAGCTTCTGGGAAACCCTCAACCATACAAAGTAAGAAGCCAAAGCAAGGATGAGAGAAAGAGAGATGGGAAAGGGTGAGAGAGAGAGAGTGTTACCAGAGAAGAGAGAGATGAAAGAAATGGACTGAGCATGAGAAGAAGGCATCCCAGGGTCAGAACGCAGAGTTGCAACAGGTCTCTGTTGGTTAAGGATGCGTTTGAGAGCTACGGAAAGGGCGGAATTGGAAACGGAGCCAATGACAGCCCACAAGGCTGCACCATCATGTCGTAGAAGCAGAACCGATCCAAACACAGCAGCTACCACCCATTTGCTCTGTGTACACACTTTTGTATTTCATTTACATCTAAACATATTTATCAGAGAATTCGAATACAAACCAGACGATTAGCGACGGCGTTGATCCCACCGGAGACCAAATCGTTGGACGGAGTAAAACCCTCTTGCTCCAACGCCTGAAACCCTTCTTCCCCGTCTATGTCTCTCCAAGCATGGGTTTTGACTAGATCGGCCATAGTTTTAGGAGGAGGAGCAGAGAAAGAGCAGAGGAAGATTGAGCTCGGGCCCAAATAGAAACTGCAGGTGGGTTTGTGGAAGAGAGCAAGAGATGACGCTGACGCTGCTGCCATATCCCAAAACAATTTCAGGGAGAGATTGGTTACTTTCAGCTTCTATCTAAGCCCATTAGTACTAGGCACTGTAATTATGGGCCTCTTTTGCAGAAAAACCTAAATGGGTTTTGTAAATAGTGGGCCTCTGCTTCCGCTTTTCTTTGCTCAATACAAATCATAAAACTAATCGCAATTTGTCAACGCTTGCCGGCCATCTGCCAAACAAGTACAACTTTACGTAGCCTTACATATTCACCTACCAAGTTACCAAATCAACCCTCTTTGCTTCTATAAATATAACTAGATTTTGACCCGCGCAGGCGCGCGGATGTATATTTGAAAAATATGTTGATATTTGTTTTTCTTGTAATTATTAGGATTTGGAAAAATGAATCCGAGGAACATAACCGATACTGATCCAAAAATATAGTACCAAACCCGAACATAAATTGATTAAACATTCTAATTATTCAAAAATTTTGTTATTTAGAGAACCGAATCTGATCCGAACCGAAGTATTTGGGTATCCGAATTTATCTAAAAATAGATTTATATACTTATATATATTAATTATTTTTAGATTTAACGTATATAAAAACATCAAAAATGATACTTTTAAATTTGTTTAAATACTTGAAAATATATATAGATAGTCAAAAGTAAATATCTGAAATAGTTAAAGTATACTCAAATCACCAAAAATACTTAAAATAATTATTGATTCCGTATCCAAAATTTTAAATAAAACCAATTGATATGTTAAGCTTAAGTATTATGACATATGTTATTCAAATTTATACGTAATATATTATTTTATTTATACATTTTGAGAAATTTAAAATATATAATGATTTAAGACTTTAAAAATAATTTAAATTAGTTATCCAAACCCAAACCAAACCCGCAAAGATCCAAATCGAACTCAAACCAAAATTTAGAAACATTCTAATAAGGCTGAAATCTTTGACCCCGAAAACCCGAAATACAAACCGATCAGAACCAAACCCGTATGGGTACCCAAAAGCCCATCCCTAGTCATTATTATATATCGTATTTTATCATCATATAATTAGTCGTATTTTATATGTATCATCATATAATTAATAGTATTTTATACATACCATCATATAAATAATTACATATATTATATTTTTAAAACTTAATATGAAATATAAAAACCATAATTTGAGTTGGTATTTCAAATTTTGGTTTTGTATTATATTTTTCTTATATATATTGACAATATTTTTTTATAATGGTTATTGAAAAATAGTTTAGTAAAAATCCATTTTTGAATATATGTATATTTTTGAATCAATTTTTGATATAAATCAAATTTGAATTATTATTTTGATTTGCAATATGTATATAAAGTTTAAATTTTGTTTTATGGTTAGTTTAGAAAAATAAAAATTTAGGCAATTAGATTGACCCATTTTGGTATATTTTAAAAGTGGTCTAGATAACTTTCAATTTTTTTAAAAAACATAAGCCCATTACTTTTTTTCTTAATACTACTATCCTTGTTTTCAAACAAAAATATTTTTTTTTAAAGGACTGCAATCCATGTTTCCAAACACTCTAAATTTTTTAATAATCCTATTCAAGTCTCCAAACACTCCAATTTTGTACTTGAGTTTTAATAAGATAGATACAACACGTTGGAGCTTTTAACAAAATCAAACACAAGGCGCTTGTCGTGCACCTCACCTCTCACAAAAAACATTTCTTCTGATCCAGATCCGAAGCTATGGCCACTCCCATTGCGTCGGAGCCAAGGAAGGTTGCGTTGGTCACCGGGATCACTGGACAGGACGGATCATACCTGACGGAGTTCCTGCTCGGAAAAGGGTACCAAGTGCACGGCCTGATCCGACGATCCTCAAACTACAACACGCAGCGAATCAACCATATCTACGTGGATCCCCACAATGCCACCAAAGCCCTCATGAAGCTCCACTACGCCGATCTCTCTGATGCCTCCTCCCTCCGCCGTTGGCTCGACGTCATCAAGCCCGACGAGGTCTACAACCTTGCTGCTCAGTCCCACGTCGCCGTCTCCTTCGAGATCCCTGACTACACTGCTGACGTGGTCGCTACTGGAGCTCTCCGCCTCCTGGAGGCTCTCAGGTCTCACATGGCTGACAATGGCCGCACCGTCAAGTACTACCAGGCCGGATCCTCGGAGATGTTCGGGTCAACTCCTCCTCCGCAGTCTGAGACGACGCCGTTTCACCCGAGATCTCCCTATGCTGCCTCCAAAGTCGCGGCTCACTGGTACACCGTCAATTACAGAGAAGCATACGGCCTGTACGCCTGCAACGGGATCCTGTTCAACCACGAGTCACCCCGCCGAGGCGAGAACTTCGTGACTCGGAAGATAACACGGGCCTTGGGGAGGATCAAGGTCGGGCTGCAGACGAAGCTCTTCCTCGGGAACATACAGGCCTCCAGAGACTGGGGGTTCGCAGGGGACTACGTGGAGGCAATGTGGCTGATGCTGCAGCAGGAGAAACCAGATGACTATGTGGTGGCTACTGAGGAGTCGCACACCGTCGAGGAGTTTCTGGACGTCTCCTTCGGGTACCTCGGCCTCAACTGGAAAGACCACGTGGAGATAGACAAGAGGTACTTCAGGCCTACGGAGGTTGACAATCTCAAAGGAGATGCGAGCAAGGCAAAGGAGTTGTTGAAGTGGAAGCCCAAGGTTGGGTTCGAGCAGCTGGTCAAGATGATGGTGGATGAAGATCTGGAGACGGCTAAGAGGGAGAAAGTGCTCGTCGATGCTGGTTACATTGACGCTCAGCAGCAACCTTAATCTCCATTCCAAGCAGCTGCCTGCCCCCAAAAAAAAATAAGAGTTATCATTATTATCTGTGTTTTATTTCATGTTTTTTCCGTTTGTTGTTTTACTATTTTCTTGTTTACAAATGTTGTTAAACATCATTCACTGTGGATTTTGTATCATTAGCAAACAAAGCGAATAAAATATATGAATATCTTTTTCTACATCACAACAACGGCTTCGCGATTATGCAACTCAACTAAAAAGTAGCAGCATCTTTCATCAATGCAAAAATCATAACAATCTAGTGGGATTTCGACTCACCAAATTTATATATGGTTGTGACTCTTATACTTCCTGTTTAAAAGACAGACTAGTAGTAGTGAGTGTTTATACTGACCGAATCAGGTGGAGCAAGAACAAAGGGTGTCGCCAAGAATCAAGGTCCCTCAATTATTTTTACATAATAATCATGAAAGATGTATGCCAGTTACTTAGCAACCTTCCTTTACCTGCAACACATGAACTAAAAATACGTCCCCGTAAGAAAAGTGGAGAATTCAGTCAGTCTGGTATAACAATAAATATAGGGACCTTGAGAGATATATAATAAGAGCAAAGGTATTAGATATGGGGAGAGATGTATGATGAATAAGGAAAACAAAAGCTTTTTGTTGAGCAAAGACGAGACAAAGCTGTTTCATAGGAATACAAAAAGCAAACATGTATTCCCCCCAATCCCAAGGGAAAAAAGATAAAAGAAGAAGATGATGGGTCCTATCTCGTTGGAGGAGGTTGTTTAAGCAATTTCAGAACGTTTTCGTAGACGATGAACGTGCTGGAAGAAGCAGGCACATTTTTTAATAGATTAGCTGTTAGTCCCCTGTAGAAACCTCTGAGACCCTCGAATCTGCACCGTGAAGGCAAGAAAGATAATAGTATATGTTATCTTCAGATACAATCAAGACCAAGAATAGATATATGCTCTTCTCTGACCTCGCGGTTTCTCTGATGACATGTAAGCTGTCTATATATCTTGGGATTCCGTTAGTACTAGGTCTTTGCTGAACAATAGAGGAATGTCTATGACAGTCACACCTCAAATACTGCTAGAGTTAAGAAGAGGTTGAAGCAATTTACCTGTAATCGTGCTCTAATAACTTGAAAAGGATATGTAAGAAGAACTGCTGCGACTTTGGAGGAGCCTCCCAGTGCAGCATAATCCGCCGAGTTCTACATATAAAAAATAAAAAGAAATGCCAAAAAAGATGACTTGGTCCTCCTACATTGCCAAATAATCACAGTGTAAGAAGAAGAAGAAGAAGTCTGTACCAATAAATTATCAGGTGTGGATTCGGATTTTCTTCTCTTCTCTTTCATATCGACAATGACTTTACGGAGTTCCTCATACGCTGTGAACTGAATAGCACCATGAGAAACCTGCTGAAGAAACTAAATCAGGATCAAACCCTTCCAAAATATGAAACTATTTGTAAAAGCAAAAGGAAAGTGAGTGAGTGACTAACCAGTACAAGGCCAGGGACAATACCCTTGTAGAGCGCCCTGGGTCCTTCCTCTTTCATTATGGTTCTAAAGGCATCTGCAAAAATTCACCAACAAAAATTAAGAAAAGAAAAGAAGAATGGAAAAAGTGAGTTTGTTAAGGAAGCATATGTGGAGACCTAATAGGCCGGAGTAGGGTGGGGTTTGATGAAGAGGTGTCTGAAGCTGTAACCTTGTCTTGACAAGCCAAATAGGATTCGTGCATAAACAGACCTGAAAGTGTATCATAAGGTTGAGATAAAAAAAAAATAAATAGATGTTTTTAAGGGGGGGTGTGAGTTAGTAATAACAAACCAAGGCTCCAGATTCAGCGGCAGAAGCAAGGTGAAGGGGAGGGGTGAGTTTCTCATCGTCCCTGCCTCTAGCGTATCTCTCTTTCGCTCTTCCATAACTAGAGAGATGTATTTGTTTCAGAGAGAGAGAGAGCTTGGGGTGGGGATTGTAAAAGAGAGGAAAGAGGAGACAACTCACAAGAAGAAGTATAAGCTCCATGAGAGAGTGGAACCGATTACAGCAGGGAAGAAACCTGCATAAAGGCCTCTCAGACCCTACACCAGAGAAAATGTAGCTTCAATTCAGAAACGTGAATGCATGAGAAGAAGATGGTTAAAGCATACCTCGAGACGGCCAATGGTGAAGAGAGCGTGAGCTGTGTTCTTGTACGTCGGGAACCCTCTACCGTCGTTCACTGTTTCAGACAAAAATCTAGTTTCTTTTTTTTTTACTGTGGGAGTGGAAAAAGAAATCAGACCTTGGAATCTAGTACGGACAACATCAAGAGGGTGCATAGCAGCTACTGTTGCGAATCCTGCGACTGCCCCCGCTGTGGCATTTTCCCACTGCCATGATGGCGCCACCATACCATCAACCTGCACGCGATTGGCCTACAGAGCTCAAATGAGTCGCAAGTAAATGGCTGATGAGAGAGAGAGATAGATCCGGAGTCCTCCTCCGCTTTACTCTCCGACGCTTCCTTGAGTTCCCGTCTCAGATTTGTGAAGCTTTAAAGCCCATTTATGCTTTCCGAGGCCCAACAACACCTACAATTAAAAGCCCCATCCTTACCTTTGTTATTTATTCCCATTAATCGCCCAATACTTTTACATTGCTTAAAAAAAATATATCATCATAATGATCAACTAGATTTGACCCGCGCTTAGAAAGCGCGGGTTTTTCTAAAAGTATAAACAATTTGATATGAATTAATATTTGTAGATTGTTGTACATTATTATGTTACAAAATATTATTATATTGAGGCAGATAAATTTTGTAAAATTATATAATTCATAAATAAGTTTATTTAAGATTTTGTGTGTACATTTTTATTTAATTCTTTTGGTCTGTATATTTTATCTGGACCAAAAACACAAACCAAGACCGACTTGAAAATATAGGTTTGGTTCGAGTCCAGGATAAAGTATCTATTGGTTATTTTTTAAGATCCACAGGTTTTGATCTGGTCCGGATCATACCCGAAACCCGATCAGGTACCCAAATTAATCGGATCTTTTTAGTATATTAGGTATGTATGGGTATTTCGTATATGTTTGAAATTTGGATATTCTTTTAAATTTTAGGTTTGGGTTTTTGGTTATTGTTTCAGGTTTGGGTAAAATTCCAATTTTAAAATATATTTTGGGTATAGAAATTAAATTTTAAGTATTTTTAATTTTTCGATTCATGATTTAGGTTAAAATACGGGCTTTTCGTATATTTATTTGGGTATTTATTTGGAGTCTCAGGTAGTTTTCAGGCTTACTGGTACTTTGGGTTTTAGATACCCAAACCTAATCGAATCAGTTACATACCTGAAAATTATATGAATTTTACGGGTATTTAAGTTATGGATTTAAACCGACTCGTATTTTAAAATTTATTAGATCTTTTTTTTTTACTTGTTTGTATAAATATTATATCATTACTTTTTAACTTGTTTGTATAAATATTCCACAAACATTAGAATACAATAATATATATATATCAGTACGTATAGTAAATCGATATGTTTACTCCAAAATTAACAATATGTTTGGTTTTAAACTTATTGGTTGGTGAATGGACTTATTAAAATCAAAATAAGTTGGTGTTATACATATGGTAAGATATTTTGTTTTATCAAAAGGTATCAGGGCTCCAACTTCTGTTTTCCATAAATCTTTGTTGGACTTATTAAAATCAAATAAGTTGGTGTTATACGTATTGTAAGATATTTGATTTTAATAAGTCTAACAAAGAGATATAGCTCAGTTCAAAAAAAAAACAAAGATATATAGAAGTGACTAAATTATTATTAGAGAAATATAAAGTAATATATTATTAGTCAATTATTATGGTAAGACCAAAAATATTGTTAGTTAATGAAAGGGTCCAAACAACATTTTTAAGTAGATTTTTCAAAAATGCTTCATTTTTAATAGAATAGATGCACGTTGCAAATTTAATACTCTAGATCTTGCGGATGTTGGATTTAACTTGCGTTCAATGTAAATTTATAAACTATTTATTTTATAAAATGTCTATTTATATTTTTATGTTTTGTAAAATATATTTAGTGTAGAATATATTATATTATAATATAGATATTTGATAATAATTTTTTATCTGTACGTAATATTATATTTATAATTTGATAATTTGATGCAATTTTATGTAATTGTAATATTCATATATTAACCTATTGATTTTTTGTTTATTTATTTAAAAATAATTTAATTTTTTTACAGTAAATTTTTATGAATTATTATTAATTTTATGATATTTGGTTTTCTTGAAAATTGTATTGTAGCAGATTTATATATACTATATATTACAGTTTGTATTTTTAATTTCAGCAAAAAAATAACAATTCATTGTAATTAATTAATTTAATTTTTTTTATTTTAAGTGAAATTGCATATTTGTAAATAAGATAGAAATGCAATGGCATTTAGTCAAATCTTATTCCAAAACCGAGATGTTTGTACGGTTAATTATTATAAATAGTGTTATATCTTTTTATAACTGAAAAATATGTTTTAAGATAACAACACAATGTAAAAATTATCTTTTTGAAAAAAAAAATATTATAAATAAAAAATTCATTTTTGATTATATAGTTAATTATATATATATATATATCCATTAAGTGTAATATAGATATTAACCGCTTTAACTTTTAACGTGAGAGCTTTGTTGCTAAAATTTATTTTGCAAATAATAGTATAGATCATATGGTTGACTTTAATCCTAGAACCACAATAAAAAAGGACAACGCTAACTATTGTGCAAGCAAAGTGATAACAATCTCAAAGAGATATAAGAACTAAAAAAGCTAAGAAACATCTTTTAAATAAGAGATATAAGAGTATCTTTATCGCAAAAAATCTAAAACAGATTTCTTAATTTTTTACTCTCTGATTAAAAAAATTTTTAAAAAAAGAACCAATCGCGGGTCACCACGTGTCAGTAGGGCCCGCGAACAATAAAAAAAAACACTGCAAAGTCATTTCTTATTTGGTAGCTTTTGTAACCGGTTTTTAATGCTTGTGTGGACCCTCCACGTTAAGAAACACAGTAAACACATGCGTTAATGGTGTTTTAAGAGCATGATTATTGAGAATTTTAAGTGTGAGCTATACTATAGCTAAAAAATGTCAAAACATAAGTTAAGAAATCCAAATTAAAAGTCCAGTTAATCATATGCTCTAGAGTATTTTCTACATGTGTACAAATTGATACGGTTCCCAGAGTACGACAAAGACATAAGTGGATAATGACAAAACCCATTCAACTGCTCTCCCTTTTACAAAACCAAATAATCTAATTTTTCCGTTTGTCTTAGTAGCGAACCAATTAACATTTGAAAACATGACCAAACAGCTTATATATGTGGACGTTTCAAACAGTTGGTTTCATCACTTAACTTAATTCGTTCTAGGGGGTAGGCACTTTACCCGATATCTGAAGTAGCAAAATACCCGAACGGGTATTGAATAAGGAGAGATTGGATACCCGAACCCGAATGGATATCCGAAGATAACCGAACATATGTATAATTAACTTTATATTTCTAGTTTATATCTCTCATTTTATATAAAATATTTATATTGATACTACACATACTTTAAGTTCATATGATATACATACAATTACGGAAAAAATGATTTGCTACTCACTTAAAATGCATATCAAGTTTTTTATTTCAAAAATTAACAAAAAGTTACATCCAAAATTAAAAAAAAAAGTAACTAAATTAATGCATTTTTAGTTTTAAAATGTTATGTCCAAATATATTAACCATTCAATCTATTAAAAATAAAAAATTAGTTAACTGAAAGTTATATTTTTAAATACAACAAACTTGAGAAATAAAAATTTTAATATATTTTTTTTCAAAATCTAAATATCCGAACCCGATCCAAAATAACTGAATCCGAACTAAAAATACCGAACCTGACCCGAAATACAGAAATACCCGAACGGATTCTAAACCTCTATACCGAAATATCCGATAATCCGAAATACCTGACCCGAACCCGAACGCCCACCCCTAATTCGTTCGTTTACATTTGCAAATGAAAGAACACAATATATGACAGGCTCAAGTTCGCGACTGCCCCAAGAACCAATTATCATTCGGTGCAGAAAAAGCCCTATACATTGGGGAGTGGGGAAGCGTGCACCGAGCTAGCTCGGAAACGGGAACACTTTAACCTATTAATAATTAGGTTTTCTCGGACAACAGTTATTCCCGATAGACGATATCGCCAAGGAGCGATAACATACATTAAGTTTAACAAGGAAGTAGATTTATAGATATTGAAAGTACTGATACATGTCTCAAGAACATAAAAAGAGCCAGATGCCCATAACACATCTCAGGACGTACACATGTAGAAAACACACTGCGTTAAGAGCCCTTCTTTATTTTTATTTATCTGGTATACAAGTTTATGTAGTATAGTTGCTTAATGATGACCACCACCACCGGGAAGCTTTTCCTTGATCTTTTCCATCATCCCCTTCTTCTCGTGGCGCTCACCACCGTAGCCTCCAGCATCATAACCAGTGGTAGTTCCCATTCCCATCCCTTGAGATGACCAGAAGACTGATCATGATGGCCTGGCAACTTTTCCTTAATCTTATCAGTTATTCCCTTCTTCTTCCTCCTCCCACCTTGCCCATCATCCTCCTGTCATTATGTCGGACACTTGTTAATACAAGACTAGGCCACATTAATTAAGACACGTACGCATGTTAATATTATATATTTGGTGTAACGTACCGAGCTAGAGCTAGATCCGGATCCAGAGCGGTGAAGCATTCCTCCCAAGCCCCTCCCACCACCACTTTCCTCATGGAGTTGCTGTTGGCCGTGGTGCCTTCCACCTGCGCCTGCTCCCAAGGCTCCAGTTCCTGTCCCGTATCCTTCGCCACCTGTCCCGTAAGTCCCTGTTAAGTATGAAGACGCGATCTACTGAATATACTCTTTATTATAAACGTGATACGAGCTACAACAAGGGAGACACTCTCATAACGAGTACTCCTCTACTCTCATGTCGAGTAGCTACTTAGCTCATACGCTAAAGTACAATATTGTAATTCTCGATAACCCCAAATGACTTAGTACGTTCCTATTTATATCAATCCCGTGTAACGGCTTTTCCCTCCTTCAATCTGTAACAACCTCCACGTCATCATCCCCTGCTTGACTCTTCTTCTCTTCTCCTTTCTTCTTCCATCTCCTCCTCTCATATGTATATTTGTACTTATCAATCATACTATCAACCTTAAACCAGGAGTCACCGCCATATCTGTACGACCCTACCGTTATCCGCATGCCACGAAGGTTGTGATGGAGAAGATGGTAACAGAGATGCTGGAAGCGGGTATTATCAGAGTCAGTATTAGTCCATTTTCAAGCCCAGTGTTACTGGTTAAGAAAAAGGATGGGTCTTGGCGGTTTTGCATTGATTACAGAGCATTGAATCAGGTGACAATTCCGGATAGATTTCCTATTCCGGTTATTGATCAACTACTAGATGAGTTACATGGAGCATCGGTCTTCTCTAAATTGGATCTTCGCGCGGGTTATCATCAAATCCGGATGAAAGAAGAAGACATAGCGAAGACAGCATTTAGAACGGTTGAAGGTCATTATGAGTTCCTGGTAATGCCCTTTGGACTTACAAATGCACCTGCGACATTTCAGGCTCTCATGAACTCAATTTTTAAGAAGTTTCTACGCAAGTTCATCCTTGTTTTCTTTGATGACGTGCTGGTCTATAGCAGAAGTATGGAGGAGCACGTAGAACATTTGAAAGTGGTGTTGCAAATATTGGCTGAACAGAGGTTGCTTGCGAACAAGAAGAAATGTTCGTTTGGAGTACAGCAGGTGGATTATTTGGGGCACATCATATCGAAAGAAGGGGTCGCCACTGATTCAGCGAAAACAAGCACAATGAGGGAGTGGCCGACACCACGATCTGTCAAACAACTGCGGGGGTTTCTTGGTCTCACTGGATATTATAGAAACTATGTGAAGAGTTATGGCACTATTGCTCGACCTTTGACGGAATTATTAAAGAAGGATGGGTTTGAGTGGTCTACAACAGCACAAGGGGCTTTTGACAGGCTGAAACATGCGATGATCACTACACCGGTGCTAGCGTTACCAGACTTCGACAAAAAATTTGTGGTTGAAACAGATGCATCAGGGTTTGGCGTGGGCGCAGTTTTAATGCAGGATCGTCGACCAATAGCGTACTTCAGTCATGGTTTTACAGCTCGCGAACGATTGAAACCAGCTTACGAGAGAGAACTCATGGCTGTGGTATTGGCAGTGTTGAAATGGAAGCATTACCTGATTGGACGTCATTTTGTGGTTCATACAGACCAACGAAGTCTTAAGTATTTGTTGGAGCAGAAGGAGGTCAATATGGAATATCAGAAATGGTTAACAAAGTTACTTGGTTTCGACTTTGAGATATGTTACAAACCGGGCAGTCAAAACAAAACAGCAGATGGTCTTTCAAGAATTGAGAATTTGGAAACTCAGGAGTTAAGTTCTCTGCTATTGTCCTTGACAGTTCCGGGCGTGATTCAGTTACAAGATTTATATGCTGAGATTGATGGGGATGAAGCGTTAAAGCGTTTACAGATGTTAGTAGCAGAGGGAAAAATGATGAACAAACATTACAAGATTCTGAATAACAGATTGTGGTATAAGAAGCGGCTCGTCATTCCAAAGCAATCACGGTTTATTCCTTTGATCATTTCGGAATGTCATGACAGCCAGCTTGGGGGTCATTCTGGAGTATTGAAAACAGTCAAGAGAGTTCAATCTATGTTTCATTGGGAGGGGTTGTTTAAACGGGTTCAACAGTATGTTCAAGAGTGTAGTGTTTGTCAAACACA
Source organism: Brassica napus (assembly GCF_020379485.1). NCBI lineage: Eukaryota > Viridiplantae > Streptophyta > Magnoliopsida > Brassicales > Brassicaceae > Brassica > Brassica napus. Next base: position 45,562 of record NW_026016096.1, on the reverse strand, counting down.
CAAATATTCTACTCTTTCTCCTGCGGGTCTTCTGCAGCCACTTCCGATCCCTCAGCAGATTTGGGAGGATATTTCAATGGATTTTGTGGAAGGATTGCCAACTTCTCAAGGTCATAATGTCATCATGGTAGTAGTGGACAGATTGAGTAAGTATGGACATTTTGTGGGTCTCAAGCATCCTTTTACAGCGGCAGACGTGGCTTCTAAATTCATGTTGGAGATTGTCAAGCATCACGGCTTTCCTAAGACAATAGTCTCAGATCGAGACCGGATTTTTCTTAGTACCTTTTGGAAAGACTTGTTTCGATTATCGGGTACAAAGTTGAAGTATAGTACGGCATTTCATCCGCAGACGGACGGTCAGACTGAGGTTCTAAACCGTTGTGTGGAGACATACCTTCGTTGCTTCGCTTCTGGTCATCCAAAGACTTGGTTTAAGTATCTGTCATGGACAGAACTCTGGTATAATACTTCGTTCCATACATCGCTTAAGGCTACTCCATTTCAGGTAGTTTATGGTAGGGAACCACCACCTCTCATTCGTTTCGAAGAAGGGTCGACATCTAATTTTGATTTGGAGGTGGCTCTTAAAGAAAGAGATGCGATGTTAGTACAAGTAAAGCATCATCTGGTTCGGGCTCAACAGTTGATGAAAGTGCAGGCTGATAAGCACCGCCGTGATGTTGTTTTTGCAGTCGGTGATTTGGTTTATCTAAAGCTTAAACCTTTCCGTCAGCACACCGTGGTTCGACGATATTGTCAGAAGTTGGCAGCAAAGTTCTTTGGTCCGTATCAGATTTTGGAAAGGATTGGCAAGGTTGCGTATCGTCTTAAGCTGCCAGCAGAATCGAAGATCCATCCGGTATTTCACATTTCGCAATTGAAAGCTGCTTTGGGTCATGATCAGGTGTTGCAGCAGCTTCCACCTTCGTATACGGATCTGGAAAATCTTTTGTGGGAACCTGAAGAGATATTAGCGTCACGTTGTAACGAGGGGAATGAGGTGGAGTTGTTAGTGCGTTGGAAAAACCGTGAGGAGCACGATAATTCTTGGATGATGTTACAGGAGTTTCAAGCATCTTTTCCAACTTACAAGCTTGAGGGCAAGCTTGCTCTCAATGGGGGGAGTATTGATAAGTACAAATATACATATGAGAGGAGGAGATGGAAGAAGAAAGGAGAAGAGAAGAAGAGTCAAGCAGGGGATGATGACGTGGAGGCTGTTACAGATTGAAGGAGGGAAAAGCCGTTACACGGGATTGATATAAATAGGAACGTACTAAGTCATTTGGGGTTATCGAGAATTACAATATTGTACTTTAGCGTATGAGCTAAGTAGCTACTCGACATGAGAGTAGAGGAGTACTCGTTATGAGAGTGTCTCCCTTGTTGTAGCTCGTATCACGTTTATAATAAAGAGTATATTCAGTAGATCGCGTCTTCATACTTAACAGTCCCACCGGTGGCACCTCCGCCGTATCCTCCACCTGCAGTCCCATAACCTCCTCCTCCGGTCGCTCCAAGGCCACCACCAGCTGTCCCGTATCCTCCACCGCCAATCGGGTTTCCATACTCGTCCAACTGCTGGATGGGGTTTCCGTACTCATCAGTAGCCTGAGCTCCTGGTCGGTTCTGGTAAGAAGCCATCTTCTTCTTTTCACCTTTCTAAAGCAAACACTTTCAGCTAGCTAAAATTAAACACTTTTCTTTCTGTTTGATGTGATGAGATACTTGGATATTGAGTTGATTGATGAAGGTTTGTTAAGCTCATGGAAGGTACATTTATAGTCCGGTTTTAGATATTGATCAACTCTTAAATTAGTGAATCGTCATGTGAAAGCGACACGTGGCACAATAGCAAATGTCGGCATGATGCTGCTAGACACGTGTCGATACAAAGTCCAAACCATATAAATAAAAGAAACCGGATGGATATTTTTTCAAAGTCGAGTACGTACGTACGTGTTCGTAACAATCCATGACACAGTGCTGCTGAATAATAATAAAGTGGAAAGCAAAATATCGTAGATGTGCTATCCTTATCCTTGAAAGACGATGCGTCTTGTCTTGTCTTGATGTAGCCAGTAGCTTCATACATACAAGCCTTGGAAGGAATAAGAAGATTGGGTGTATCCGAAGAAACTTGCCTCTTGGATATAAAATATTGGGCTTAGTGGACCTTTTCTTCTTCTTTAGCTTTCTTTATGAGTTTGGGCCTTATTAAGATTCTGTCAAATAGCTTGCGAGCCTAGTATTATACAACCCCTGAATTTAATTCATTTCACAATGGGGGTGTTGGGGGACAGGATGTAAATCAAACTTGTAGATTACTACACAAATAAGATTTAGAAAATACTCGGGGATTTTCTATCGATAGGGTCTCCTCAATATTTAACAAGATAATACAAAGAAAAAAGAGCCAAGCAATAAGTTACAGACGTGCTAAACAATAACTCAGAGGGAGCCTAGAGCTTGTGAGAGTCGTCCTAAGTGCCATCTCCTATTTCCGATTGGCATAAGCTGACAATTTAGATAAGTCAGGGATAACAAAAGCAAGCTCGGATGAGCCTGTGACAAACATGGGACTTCCTGGAGCCCATTTTATTACTGGAGGAGCTTCACTCCCATGACCACCCATCCAACTCTGAACCTACACACATGCACGAATCCTGAATTAACACCAAATCATATCTGAATGAAATTTCCAGGGAACAAGCATTTCTAATCCAACCTGTTTTCCGCTCCTCACACTCCATGCATGGGTACTACCATCTCCTGAACCTACCCAACAATGAAACTGAGTTAGTTTTTATTTTAATTTTACAAAGAGCAAGTGGGAATGCATCATTAGAATCTCAGGGCTAACCTGAAACAACATGCATCCCTTCAGGACTGAAGGTTGCATCCAAAGTAGATTCTTCAGCCACTGGTTTCACACTATATGTGGATAGCTGCAATGCAGAAAAAGAAAAAAGGAAAATAGTCAGGCCAGATACATTAGTATATGTCGGTCATGAGAAGATAGGAGAGGGGAAGGGCGTACGAGTGTTCCACGAAAAGAATCAAGCACATGAATATGGCCGCCCATGGTGGTAAGCAGCATGCGCCTTCCATCATTACTAAATTTGACAACGTTTGCCTCAGAAAGATCACCACCAACGGAAAATATTTCAAAAGGCCCCTATCCAAGCAAAACAGAGAAAGGGATTACAGAGTCAAAATGAAAAGACAGAGCAGGAGGATGGAATGATTTAAGAAAGAAACCTTATGGTACATACGGGAATCAAACAATCTTATGAAGCCACCAAAGGCAATAGCAAAGACTAAACCTTGATCATCATAAGCTGCAGCAGGCCTTCCTTGGACACGTAAGAGACCCTAACCAAATGACCAGTTAGGTAGATAGTACTAACAAGGTCAAAGAAGAAGAGAGAGGATAATAATGAACCCGAACCTGGCATTTCTCGACCCTTTGATCCCAAAGCAAAACAGTTCGATCAAGAGAACCGGAGATGAAGGATTCACCAGCAGAACACAAGCTAAGCGAGACAACTCTATGTGGAAGAAAAAGAAGAAGAAGTTAACCCCTACTAGGCTAGGCTAGGCTAGTCCAGTTAAAGAAGAAGAATGGAAGAATGGAAAACCTGTCGTGATGTCCTTTGAAGTAGCGCAAATACTTGTTATCGTGCAAAGAGAGAAGGCGCAGAGAGTCTAACCAGACCGGACCAGAAGAGGGAGGGAGAGATTGTTAGGCAATCATTCAATACATAATAATAAAAATAATAGTGTGGAGGAAGAAAGAGTGCTCGCTCGCTTTTACCGTCCCAGCCGTTACGGGAAGAGTAGATGACAGTGGTAGGATGTGAAGTGAAGCAAACAAGATCAACCCCATACTTTTTGCTGTTAATCGTCTTCAGGCATCTAATCACATATCATAAAGAGACTGTTATATTATTACATACTCATTCAACACCAAACCAAAGTTAAAGTTGGGGAATATATATATATATATATAAATCAACAACTCACGTAGCGGTAGCAACATCGTAGAGACGAATGGAGTCATCGTCGCTTGCCGTCACCATATAACTCGAATTTTTGTTAAAGTCAATCGAGCTGATCCTGCAATTCTGCGCAGCTTTTCCAAATCAAAACAAATCAACAACAACAACAACAACCCTTTCAGTTTCAGAAAACTTACATAGTCTCTGAAAACAGCGCCAGGTTCCATGCTCCTTACTAATTCTTCACTTATTTCCAACGCTACTCGTTCCTCTCTCTCCGCTTGCCCCCCTCCTGCCCACAATCAACAAAATTATACTCTCGTTAAACCGCCCCACCCGATTATCTCATTGACAGAGACACTCACCAATCATTGCTGATCGCTCAGCTCAACTCGCCCTAACAACAATATCCCCCGCCGAGCTCTTCTCGATTTGGGGGTATTATCTTCTTCACTATTGGTTGACCAATAAATATGAGGCCCATATAATTTCAACATCCAAGTGGGCCTTCCAAATAACAGGCCTTAGGAGACTGAGACCGCCCATCATTTTTGACTTACACCATCCACCGGGTTAGCATTTACTTATGAGATAATAATGCACAACCTTGATAACATATATGAAAATGAGATTTCCATGATGTTTTCCTTTTGGTTGCTCTTTCGCATCATCGTCCACAAATCGAGTCCCTGCGAAGCTCTTTCCATCACACACAACACATTGAAATAAGAGTTTTTGTGTCACCAGACGACCAGGTGGAGGAGGCTATGGGATCGTCACGTGGCATTCCACCAGGTCCTATTTTAATGGGTGGAGGGCGACAAAAGAAAGATAGATTCCAGCTGTAATTTGATTCTCACAGCATTTTTCTGTTAATTATTAGCTAGTAGTTGTGGGAGAAAACCGAACACACAGCATTTTTCTATTGTTAATTATCCTCCAGCCTGAGTGACTCTACTCTCTCCGAGGAATTCATATGTCCACCACAACTTTGTTTCCACAGTAGTCCAAGACCAAAAGGCATATACGGGGGACTGACTAAAGTCATAGGGAAGGGTATAGTAGTCATTTTGAACTGAATAAAGACTCAGCCAAGAGCCGCTCGCGTTTGACATTTCTGTGAAATAAAATAAAGGATTCCCACTATATAAAAGGGACTATTTTTAAGCTTCCTAAAGCTAGCCACATGCTCAAACTAATCAGGGCCAATCAAATTGCCACGTCACTGCCAGATTAGGCTTCAAATTAAAATCACGATCGGGCTTCCTGTGCGCTAACTCATTCTCCGACTCCGTATTTTTGTTTTGCGCCATCAGCCGAAGTGAAGCCAAACTCAGATAATTCACTTTCACCCAGCCCAGCCCATTAATCCCATCAATCTGATAATTCACTTTATCCCAGCCCAGCCCATTAACCCTAATCTACGTATTGTTGAGACTCAAGCCAAAGCGCACACAGCTTTCTCATCCTCTGAATAACCTAATCGCCGTCTCCCCCATTTACCTTTCTCTCATGACGACCCATCTCGAAGCCCATTCCCGAGCCACTCTCTCATAAGCATAATCCCGTGTTCTAAACATCCCGTGTTAAATTTTTTAAAACACTCATATCTTAGAAATAGTTTAGAAAATATCTTTATATAAATGTTTTTTTCTTGAATAATATTTAATTATAATTTTTTGTATCTTTTTAACTTTTATAATAAAATTATTGTTTTCAGATAGCTACAAAATATAAATAAGAATTATCTTATTTAAAATTTTTTGATAATTTTATTATATTATTTTAAAATCATTTATTTAATATTAATATAACATATAAATTTTATATGATTAAAATAAAATTCGTTTTTAATTATATATAAAATTCATTAAGGGTATTCTTTTAATTAACACATTAGCGAATCAGTTAGAAATTAATAATAAATCAATAACCTATCTAAAAGTCTAAAACCTAATAAAATATGACAAATAAGAAAAACTAACTAAATTTTAATATAAAATAGAAATTTAATATTACTAATAAAAAATTCATTTTTAATATATATATATAATATTAATTAAGGGTATTTTTAAATTAATAAATTAGTGACTTAGCTAAAAATAAATAATAAATCAGTGATTTAGCGAAAACCTAATAAAAACATGACAAATAAGTAAATTTACTAAAATTATGGATAATATAAAATATAATTGATTCTTTAATACAAAATTAAAATAAGAGTTTTGTTAAATAAAACATAAGTTTGCCGTATCGGTCTAACAAAAAAAACAATCATTAATAGTGTCGTAGGAATTATGTTTTTCCCATTAGCGAATAAAATTGAAGCATAGTGTTGGAGGATAACTCAACGTGTAGACAAGATTATGGAGATTGACATGGGAGTTGAGGTAACGGACACAACTGTTCTTTCGCAAAGAAACGCTCCTGCTAGACATCCTGGATAAATGAAAGAGACATATCTTGACTTGGCTTTGTGTTAATGGATGGTGACTTTCCAATGCTGTTTGGAGTAAGGACCGATATACACGCACCAAATCACCACTGTAAGCGGAAGCTGAAGGTTTGCTATGGGCAATGCAAGTGATACTGAAGTTTAGACACAGAGAGATGGTCTTTCAATCGACTGTGAACAACTGGTTATGCTTATTCAAAAGGAGAAAGATTGGCCTGTGTTGGACTCGGAGCTCAACGAAATACAGGCTGTATCTAAAGAATTTTCTGAACTTTCTATTGCTTATATTCCTAGAGCTTTAAAATTCCGTATGAATAGCCTAGCAAAAGGTGTCCGATCACGCGCATCTCAATCAGCTTTTGTAAACCCTTTTGCACCAAGTTGGCTAGCCCCACAAGCTAGCATGAGGATGTCAAAAAAGAGAATAAAGTTAAAAGTGAAACTAAATATCTCAATGAACAAATTTATCAGAAGTCCATATTTATGTGGATGTCTATATAGGACAAACAATTTTTTTAGACAATTATAGAATATAGTCACGAAAATCAATCCTAATATATATAATTTAAAAAAACCATCAAAATTTTCAATATTACACCAAATAAGAATATAAAGACCAACTATATTCTCTTTATGTATAATGTGTTGTGGTAAGATTCAAAAAAATTAACTTACTTTACAGTAAGGAAAAACTAGATTTTTAATTCCAAATTTACAATAAAAACATAACATTTTATAAAACTAAACAATTGACATAATAGTACAAAAATATGAAAAAAAAACAAAATACTATCCGCGCGCAGCGGTAGAAGATAATGATGTAATATCAGCGAGCGAAGCGATGGCTGTAGTTGGTTAAGTGTTTTGACTGGTGGACGTGGTCACCACCACAACTTTGTTTCCACAGTAGTCCAAGGCCAAAAGGCATATACGGGGGACTGACTAAAGTCATAGGGAAGGGTATAGTAGTCATTTTGAACTGAATAAAGACTCAGCCAAGAGCCGCTCGCGTTTGACATTTCTGTGAAATAAAAAATATAAAGGATTCTTCATTCCTGGCGATTCTGGTTTCAGATCCAATCAGTTTGTCGATGGCGGATATCGTGAAGCAAATCTTAGCGAAGCCGATCCAACTGTCAGACCAGGTGGTGAAAGCGGCGGATGAGGCAAGCTCGTTCAAGCAGGAGTGCGCGGAAGTGAAGGCGAAGACGGAGAAGCTTGCTGGTCTTCTCCGGCAGGCAGCGCGCGCAAGTTCGGATCTGTACGAGCGGCCGACGCGGCGTATAATCGACGACACGGAGCAGATGCTGGACAAGGCATTCTCCCTGGTGCTCAAGTGCCGAGGGAACGGGATCATGAAGCGCGTCTTCACCATCATCCCCGCCGCCGCCTTCCGCAAGATGTCTGCTCAGTTGGAGAACTCCATCAGTGACGTTTCCTGGCTCCTCCGCGTCTCCGCTCCCGCTGAGGATCGCGGCGACGCTGGTTACCTCGGCCTTCCTCCCATCGCCGCCAACGAGCCCATCCTCTGCCTCATCTGGGAGCAGATTGCTCTTCTCCACACCGGATCCCTCGAAGACCGCTCCGATGCTGCCGCTTCCCTCGTTTCTCTTGCCCGCGACAACGATCGCTACACCAAGCTTATCATCGAGGAAGGAGGCGTTGGCCCTCTCCTTAAGCTCCTCAAGGAAGGCAAGCCCGAGGGCCAAGAGAACGCTGCTCGTGCTTTAGGCTTGCTCGGTCGTGACCCCGAGAGCGTCGAGCATATGATCCACGGCGGCGCCTGCTCCGTCTTCGGAAAAGTCCTCAAGGAAGGCCCCATGAAGGTCCAGGCCGTCGTCGCCTGGGCCACCTCCGAGCTCGTCTCCAATCACCCCAAGTGCCAAGACATGTTCGCTCAGCACAACGCCATTCGCCTTCTCGTTGGTCACTTGGCCTTCGAAACCGTCCAAGAGCACAGCAAGTACGCCATTGTCAACAACAAGGCTACTTCCATTCACCACGCTCTCGTTCTCGCCAAGGAGAACCCTCTTTCCAAGGCTGTCGACGACGATCACACCTCTATTCCCCATCCCACTGGGAAGCAAATGCCCAATCAGATGCACAGTGTCGTCGTCAACTCCATGGCCAACCCTCCCAAGAAGTCCACCACGCTCCACAGTAAAGCTGCTGGTGCTGTTGTTAAGCCCCCTTGCAATCTACACCAACACCAGAATTCCACTTCCAAGACCCGAGAGCTGGAAGACTCTGCCACCAAGTCTCAGATGAAGGCCATGGCCGCTAGGGCGCTCTGGAAGCTGGCCAAAGGCAACTCCACCATCTGCAAAAGCATCACCGAGTCTAGAGCTCTCCTTTGCTTCGCTGTTCTCATTGACAAGGGCAATGAAGAGGTCAGATACAACTCAGCTATGGCCTTGATGGAGATCACGGCTGTTGCAGAGCAGGACGCCGACCTCAGACGCTCCGCATTCAAGCCTAATTCCCCTGCCTGCAAGGCTGTGGTTGATCAGGTGCTCAAAATCATTGAGATTGCGGATTCTGAGCTACTCATCCCGTGCATGAGAACCATAGGGAACCTTGCAAGAACTTTCAGAGCAACAGAGTCAAGGATGATTGGGCCTTTGGTGAAGCTCCTGGATGAAAGAGAGCCTGAAGTGACAGGGGAAGCAGCGGTTGCCCTCACAAAATTCGCCTGCACTGAGAATTACTTGCACAAAGATCACTCGAGGAGTATTATAGAAGCTGGAGGAGGGAAACATCTGGTTCAGTTGGCCTACTTTGGAGAGAGTGGGGTTCAGATTCCGGCATTAGAGCTCCTATGTTACATAGCACTTAATGTACCGGACAGTGAGCAGCTGGCGAAGGACGAGGTTCTGGCAGTGTTGGAGTGGGCTTCGAAACAGTCTTGGGTGACACAGCTGGAGAGCTTAGAAGCTCTGTTGCAGGAGGCTAAGGGGAGACTGGACCTGTACCAGTCAAAAGGATCAAGGGGTTTCAATTTCAATTGATTCAATTTGTTTCCATTTTGGATGTCTTGTTTCCCGGCTTGTATTTCAATTGCACGCACGCACGTTTCAATTGTGTTTCTCTCGGCTTGTTTAATAGCACCTACGTGTAAAGCAAGAAGATTAAAGAATGGAGCTTTTTGTAGCTGGTCTTCTCTTTTGATACTGTCTCTACTTATTCCTCTAATAATCTGCAGACGATATTTGATGATTGTTTGAGCCCTTTTTTGAAGATATGGCATGAATCAATGACTACATGTGAAAGTAGATAAGTCCATGAGGATCATTATAAATCTGATATTTGATCACTGGTGTGTGAACCTGTTTTTTAGATGGGTGGATATGTAGACAATTAGGAGAAATGATAAAGCTGTAATAACTTATCCTTGGCCTCCCATTTTCCTTCACGCAAATCCTATCACAACCTCATCGTATCATAGCTTCCTCTGATATTTTTCTTTGATCTTTTTTTCTTTGTTTTGCCAGAGTTATATCCCTTCTTCCATTATTGATCAAACATGGCTGCTGCTGCTATAGGTGCTGCAGTCTCATTTCCATCATCAAAGTCGTCGTTGTCTCTCCCCACAAAAACATCCTTCGTTGGATTTTCCTCAACAACGAGGTATCATTTCTTTGCTTTTTAATCACAGCTTGCCATAGAATAGAATGACCAAAAGAGTCTTTACATTTTTGTGCTCTGTATATCTACAGAGCACACGGGAGGCGTGTAGTTATGGGGGAAGAGTGAAGGCTCAGGTGACAACAGAGGTGCCAGTGAAAGTAGTCAAGGAGTCAAAGAAACAGGAAGAAGGAATAGTTGTCAACAAATTCAAACCAAAGGACCCTTACACTGGTCGATGCCTCTTGAACACCAGGATCACTGGCGATGATGCTCCCGGTGAGACCTGGCACATTGTCTTCACCACCCAAGGTACGCTTCTCCCCCACCACAAATTCAGTAACAGTCAGTCATTAGAATGTTTTTGATTTTTAACTCGAGTTGCTTGGTAAAAAAAAAACAATATGAATGAAATAGGTGAGGTTCCATACAGAGAAGGGCAATCGATAGGAGTGATTCCAGAAGGAATTGACAAGAACGGGAAGCCCCACAAGCTGAGGTTATACTCTATAGCCAGCAGTGCCATTGGTGACTTTGGAGACTCCAAAACCGTGAGAGCTTTTCCCCCTCTGACTAGTAAACAATGAAGAACCTTTTTTTTTTTTTTGAAGCCGGGTGGTGTTTATTTTGTTTGTGGTGTTTATTTCATGAACTCTTCTTAGTGTTTGTTTGTTTGTGGTGTTTATTTTTACAGGCGACTTGAAGCCGGGTGATGAGGCAAAGATCACTGGACCAGTTGGAAAGGAAATGCTTATGCCTAAAGACCCAAATGCCACCATCATCATGGTATTTTGTCATATAATATAAATGGATAATCAACATTCCTTGTGATTATTACTTGTTTGTTCTCGGTTTGCTTTATAGCTTGCAACAGGAACTGGAATAGCTCCATTTAGATCATTTTTGTGGAAAATGTTCTTTGAGGAGCACGAGGACTACAAGGTGAGTCCAAGAACAAACTCTCTGACACACCAATCACCATTTGACATTGTGGCTTTATATGTAGTTCAATGGTTTGGCGTGGCTCTTCTTGGGTGTACCCACAAGCAGCTCACTGCTCTACAAGGAGGTAATCCTAGTCACTACTTAATTTCATTAAAATAGAACTGGTTGACCTGTGTGGATAAAAATAAATGACAGGAGTTTGAGAAGATGAAGGAGAAGAATCCGGAAAACTTCAGGCTGGACTTTGCGGTGAGCAGGGAGCAGACTAACGACAAGGGAGAGAAAATGTACATACAGACAAGAATGGCAGAGTATGCACAAGAGCTGTGGGAGTTGCTGAAGAAAGACAACACATTTGTTTACATGTGTGGCCTCAAGGGTATGGAGAAAGGTATAGATGAGATCATGGTCTCAATTCATTTCATTTTTTTGTTTTTGGAAAACCAAACAAGTCTCTGCTGCACATGGTTTCACTTAACTGGGGGGTGATTTTAACAGGGATCGATTGGTTAGAGTACAAGAAGCAATTGAAGAGGAGTGAGCAGTGGAATGTGGAAGTTTACTAAGCAGAGCTTGTGAGGGGTTTTATTATGTAGATAAAGGAGCTGATGCCATTGGTCAATTCTTCGTTTCTGCATCTTTATTCTTCCTTGCGAGAATATTATATAGTGGAATACAATCATGGCGCTACAACCAACAAATCATTGTGGTAGGTTTACAACTTAAAATCAACCTCTCTAGTTGAAAAGAGGCGGGACTGGCAAGTTCTATTGTACGACACAAATCAGCTGCAGTTCATGAATTAGGATTTGGCAAATTAATAAGCAAATCCACTTTCTATTCCTCAGACAGTCGAGAACCTAACGACCCTTTTTTCAATGCGATTATAATAGATAACATCATAACACATTCTTCTCTGGTGCCATTTTCTTGATTTTGGCAACAAAGAGGCCGCTGGTTGCTGAGGTGGAAGGGTCGAAACGCACTGTTTTTGGAGTGCGTCCACTTCTACACGGCCATTCCTTGGCCATTTCAATCTCCTGCAGCTCTGCATCATCACTCAGTTTTCTGTTAATTTTGTCTCACTAGTCTGACCTCAAAAAGTTGGATTCATTTGTTCAAAATTATGTACCTGCAGAGGAGCTTTCAGCAAGGAACTGATCCACCACATCTTCGTTTTGGGCATGCGTCAAACTGTTAGTTGGCACAACTTATTAGATCATGCTAAAAGAAAAAAAAAAAAGAAAGACACACACCAGAGCATACTGTTAGTCTACCTGCAGGTGCTGTATACAAGAATGCCACCTTGTTTCAACAATCTGAATCCATTTCTCAGTAGATTTAACTGCAAACAAAGACCCTCTCAGTGATTGCCACAGAGGTAAATATAATATAACAAGCGGTCTTTACCTGAAGAGCAGTCAAGTTTGTATCGGTTCTCTCAGCATCAAGTACACGGCGTTCCAAGGTTGTCCAACCCCATTGTTCAAATTTCTGGATATGCTTGATTGAACCGTCATGTGTGCACTCTGCGTCTACAAGAACCTTGCAAAAATCACACACTTGAGGTCATTAGTTTACGTTGCTTGCTTTTTTAAGTGAATGTTACTATCTGAAGCAGATCATAAGTTTACCTTGTCATACCCACGATTTGCGCAATCATTTTGGTCAAGGGGTCTAAAAAGCTCCTTCTTTGGTAGCCCAATTACTCCGGAGTTGTGTCCGTAGAAAACAATTTCCGGGTGAGCATGAAGCGGCAAAACAAAGTTATTCCTGGTCTTGGCTACTTGTTTCCTTTCTTTGTAAGGTCTACGAGAAGTCCACTGCTTGAATGTTTCTTCATCACATGACCCACCTGGATGATGAACTCTTTAGCATAGGTTTACGAATCATAAAAAAAAAAAAGAGAATGTAGAAAGTGTTGGTCGCTCGGTGTACAAGGTAGGTTTGTGGTGGGTGGAAGTGAGAAAGTAGTTCCATCAGCAAGGAAAAGACGACTCCTTTCACCGAGACCATATTTCTGAAGCATTGTTCTGCAGGCAGAGAGGCGATGCCTTGCAACATCGACACCTGTTGCAGTGCCCTTGTCACCCAGTAGGTCTAGCATCATACACAGTTTAGCACCTGAGAGAGAGTATTTGTTATGAACAATACACACACACAGCTATGGAATCAAGAAAAGGGAATGTAAAGAATGATGACCAGGAGCAGCACAAAGATCCAAGACATGGTCTCCTGGGGAGATACCAAGAGCTGAAACAGCAGCACCCGAAGCTGCGTCTATTCCGTACATCTGAAATAATCCATCCCACAAAGAAGAAGAAGGAATAAGGCTTGGCTTTGACATAAGAATAGATGAACTTTGGTTGCTCTCTCTCTCTCTCACCTTGCCTTGCTGATACGCCTTGGACCTCGCTATATGAACATGTGGAGGAATTGAGTAAAATCCAGGCAGCCAATTCAGCTGCTCCATCTTGCAGTTAATTTCAGATTCAATCTCTTGGACAACATCCTCGAACCCAGGTTTCAACCTTCAAACGGACACAAAAACCTCTTTGGTTTCAATTCCAAAACTATAAATCGGGATGAGGGTCTCTTTATTTACCTTACGTAGCGTGGAAGTGAATCTCCTTCATTATAGATTGAAGGATCAATGTCATTCGCCTCTAAAAACCTAACGAAACTCTCCGGCAACTCCAGCTGCTTCGACATGAGATACCGCCGCAGAGTCTGTCGAGAGAGCGCTTGGTTTGGTCGGGACCGAGATAACAGAAAAGAAAAGGACAAGGGCTTTGGTTGGGCCTTAAAATATATATATATATCTACTCAAAGGCCCAGAGATTATGGCTCGATTCGGTTTGGTTGGGTAGATTTAATGAAAACACTGTATTATTTAATACAACAACACACTGCGAAATTCTTCTTTTCTTTTTTCAGAGGTGTTATTGGTTTTGGAAGTTTAGTGGAATTTAATATAACTGTAATTAGGATTCTTTTAATAGATTTGAGTGGAATCTTTCCTCGTGAGAAGGATTTGAACAGAGTGGTTTGAAATACTTTTTTATTTTTGTTAAGGAATATTTATTGGAGTTTGTTTCCAAATCAATAATTAAAAAAACTTAAAAAATTATTATTATAATATCTTTTAATAAATAAAACTAGTAGCTGTTGTCAAAAAAAAAAAATTCTAAGTAGTTGCATCTTTCCACATTTCTTCAGCCATTGCTTCTCTCCAGATATTAGCACTTTCTCTTTCTTGATCTTGTGTCTCCAAAATTTCTTCAATATTTTCAAAATCATCTCTTTCATTGTTTCTTTCCATATTTTCTGCATTGGTAGCTTCATTGGAAACTTCAATAGGAAACTCATCTGAGCGACAATGCTTACGAAGAAAATTATGTAAACACTGTATTATTTAATACAACAACACACTGCAAATTCTTCTTTTCTTTTCTTAATAACACAACACACTGCAGATTCTAAATACAGAGAGAGAGATAGCTATTATTCCATCACAGTTTGCATTATATTAAAAGGAAATTTAAAGAGGGTGCATGCATGCATCTCTTAGTTTGCAGATTGCTGCTGCTCTTTAATGATGGGAAAGTTGTGGTCCACCCAAGCCAGATAGCCACCTCCTACGTTTCTCACTTTCTTGAAACCCTATTTTATTTTATTTTTACATTAAAAGATGGTATGTATGTATGATTGATTCATTGCTATAATCGGAGTGACTGAGTTTTATAATAATTTGCATATAAATCAAATTAGGGGATTACTTACAGCAGCAACAAGTTCAGTTGTTGCATTTAAGGATCTGGCTCCACTCTGACAACCCTGTGCGTATCAAGATCGATTTCAAACTAATGAGAGAGAGCACATGACTAACATCAAATGTTTGACTTTCCATGTCATTTAAGTACTCTCCCAACTTACCAAGTTTTTTTGAGCTTTCATGGCCCAAAAAAACAACTAAAGAGAAAAGAAAAAAAAAAAGTGATCTTGTGGTGAGGAAGATAAGAGATATTACCACAAGGATATCATATGTTGGGTTGAGAAGAGAAGACACTTGATCCAAGAAGTCTTGATTCTTCACTCTTCCTATTGTATCACAATATCACAAGGGGGTCTTATATGTGTGTGTATATATATATATCAAGTATAATTGGTTTCTTAATTGACAATGACTAAAAAGTTGACTGGTTTTGATTACCTTGAGGCGAGTTGAGCATGTAGGGAACGTTGAGGATCTTAGGAACAAAACAATGGCCTCTCCGAAACTCTTCCTCAGTCCTGCATGTGCAAGTACTAACCAACAGCTTGAATTGCGGGTACATGCGTATGTAGATATATAGTGAAGATTTGTCTCTGAACATGAGCATATAGATATATAGTGATGATGAGCGTACCTAACATCAAGATATTGATGGTCGGACTGGAGGAGAATCTTGGCTTGGCTCACATCAACAGTAACAACTTCTTCCCGCTTTGAGCTGTCAGGAAACATATTCTCTACCTTCTTGTCAGGAAAAAAAAAAGGATGAAGCTATAGGAAGAGCAGAGAGTAATAAATAACCCGGAAAAAAAAACCGCAATACAGAGACAATAAAGAAAAACTTGGTATAAATTTTAAAATTTGCACCAAAAAAAAAAGAATATAAAGATAAAGCCTCATAGACCATGGACAGGTTTGGTAAAGTGGATCCAAAGCCTAAAACGTAACGTGTTCAGTTCCCACTAATTTAAAATATTGAAAGAAAATGAGTGAGAATATCAATCAATTAGCATGTAACGCCCAAAACTAATACTTTTGATTGATGACCAAACTTAACCAAAAAAGAAGAAGAAGAAAACAAACAAATTGATTACCCTATACACAAGTTAAATGGTGATGGAATTGCGCAACGAACGACCCCATGAAGGAGTCATTGTATTGGATGAGACGATAGGTAGGGATGAGGACGATGATGGCGTATTCTTCTTCCTCTCTTTATCTGTCATTACGTAAAAGACAAAAAACAAATAAAGTAAAAGTCAAAAGCCACGTTCAATGGTTTCCATTCCACCATGCATATATGGGATTCGGATTCAATATTTTAAATTTACCAAACTTTCGGACAAGAGAGATTCCATTTAGAACCAACAAGCTAACATAAAAAAAATATTGTCCTGGATCTAGCTAGCTAGTATCACATTTGCCACGATGCATGAGCTTCTCCAACTCATGGGAGAGAGAATGCAGTTAATCTAAAAGATTTAATTTATCTCAAAACATTGTTCCTATCGATTTGTTTCCCACACGCGTCTTGTTTAACTCAAAAACATTAACTGATATATAGCAGACAAAATATCACGAAACAACAACAGCACACATAATATTGATATCATTTATATGAAAAACAAAGCTAGAATGACTACACGAGCTTAGCCATTTTAATGGTGCCCCCATTAGCAGAGATCTGCAGTGTCATCATCCCTAAACCCCTCCGCTGTCGCAAGTGCATGAACTGGGAGGAGTTCCAGAAGACTGCATTATACTTATGTAGCTAGCATGTTGAAAAGAGAAAAAAGGCTGTAGGTAACCAAACAAGCATTGACGACAAGGCTAGCTAGGTAACATGCAAATCAAAATAAAGATGAAACCAGAATGCCATACGGCAGTTGCTGGTCAATCCCTAAAATGAATATTATCTGAAACCAAACATCCAGTTTACATTCGTGCCAGCCAGCAAATTTGTCATTATAAGGAGACCTTTTGTCCTAATAACTAGAGTGAGTAACTAAGTTATGACGGACTATGGCTTACGAAGAACAACCACAACGGGCACACAGAACCATCACAATAAAAAACATACAGAAGATGTGCATTTCACATTTCGACCCACTCTCTCTAGTTTCTTCCACGGAGACAATACATGGAAAAAAAAAAAGAAGGATTCAAGGAAGCGTACGAGAAGAGACAAGACAGCAAATATTTGGCATGGTTAAGGAATAATAATAATAATTCATAAGGGCAAGAGGAGGACGGGGCAGGGGATGAACTCAGCGAGCAAATTGGCGTCGATGAACTTGGAGTGGATGGCTTCCATGCTCAACACTACCAGCTCCGTCCCGAGCTCATCCGCCACCTCTCCTATAACGGCCGTCGCCTTTTTCCCTTCCCCAAGCCTCTCCAACAGCTTGAACTCCTCGAAACCACCTTGTGCTAGATGCCACCGGATGTTGGATACTTGAGTCTCGTGCTCCGAAGAAGACTCTCTTTTTTCTTCATCTATGACTGAATCAAAGGGCCGTGAGTGAATTAAAACGAGAAACTCACAGTGCTTAAAGAAGTTTGGCTATATATATATATATGTAGGTTATTTACCTACAACAGTGATATCAGCTCCATACTTGTTTGCCAAACTAGTTGTTGTAGCAGCAGCCTAATCACACCAATTTCTTTCAGACAAGTGAAGTGGGAAGTGGAAGTGGAAGTGGGGGTGGGGGGTGGAAAAGCAAACCTGTCGGGTGCCTTCAGAGAGATAAGGATTGCGATCAATCACAGGCAGGAGAAGATGCTTGATACTAGTTAATGCATCTCCCTCTCCCACAGGAAGACTTGCTTCTTTCGACTGCGCCTTTATTGCTCCCCCTAACACAATAAATCCATATCAACAACTACCCTCAATAATTCACCATTATCAACAAACATGCATCTATTCTCTACCCCCACAACCAAATATGAAAGAGAAAGAGTAGATGGTGATGATACCTTTGCCTTTGCGATGGTTTGGGAATATTGAGAGCTCGCTGGGTTTAAATCGTAGAGATGAAAAAGGGCGGAGAGTTGATGAACAAGACCAAGTATGTGCTGTTCCTTTAGTGTCGATTACAGAAACGGCGGCGAGGGAGTGGAGAGATGCCATTGGAACTCGACGCGACGGTGCTAGCAAGTTGCAAGTTACGAGCAGATAAAAAATCAAATATTTTCTTCCAGAAGACGCGATTTCCTGCGGCGTCTTTCGGCGAGGTCTTCTCTATTGGTTAAAGCCTGCAATCAGATCCACTGAGGCCCAATATTGTATGTATTAACGGGCATTCTCGTTGGTTAAAGCCCCTAAGGCTTTTTATTTTTCATTAACGATTTAATTTCGGATAAAATCAACAACCAGACCAGCTAGCTATTATGTATCCACCACATTAGTTAGTAGATCTTAGGCTTGGATCTTTTTTTTTTTTCCCAAATTGAAATTCATTGATACGATAGTTTAGTACATAAGCTGGCGGATAACATACATCCCCAGAGACAAGAGCCCAAAGAACAGGCAGCTAAAACCCACTCCGGGGTAACTTACGAATTAAATCGAACACACGGATAAATACTATAGTCTGCAATTAAAACAGGAACAAAAGACATCCATCTACTCAAAGACTATGACAACTCCAAGCATCCAACCAAACCTATAGCAGCAAGCAATGATTCAGATTAGGCTTGGATCTTGTGGAGTGTTTTATTGTTTATTGATTTTTTTATAAGGATATTTGGAACTTATTGAGTGTTTAATGTGTGATGGAAATAGCAGATCCAGAAATGTCCGCAAGCGTGCCATAACACAACAGTAACAACAACAGAGGTGAGTCCAGGTGCGGCAAATGAAGGTTCAGTCTATCTCTTTTCTCAAGATTCTCGTTTTCCTACTTGGGTGGGCACTGGACACTGGAGACAAGAGCTACACAACTTTCTTTTTGTGCCAAGACAAGTACACCTTGTTCAAATGTTTTGTAAAGCCAAGCCAGTGAATTGAGTCGTTGGATAATTAAAATCACATTGAGAAAATTTTATTATAATCAGATTAAAGATAATAAAATGGAAATAATCCTGGAAGAGGGAAGCTCTGGGCCAATTATAGGGATTTTTGCAAAATTGACCTACAACTTAAAGTCAAACACAAAACTAACCTCCTTTTTTTTTGAAAATTGGTTTTGCCCTATTCACCCCACAAGTTCATATAATTTACGAAAATGCCATCAATTTTTTTTTTTTTTTCGAAAATGACATTTTTACTCTCTCACCCTCATCATCTTCAAGTAATTACAAGATTGCCATTGTCATCAATACCACAACCACCATGAACAACCAATTTGAAGCTCTTAATGCTCCCAAAATCGATTTACCCTTCTTCTTTTTCCATTCTTGTGAACTAAACACAACATATCTCTCACTTTCTCTCCACAATGAGCTAAAAAAACCCAAGATTTTGATTCTAAAATTTTTATGGTTCATAGAGTCATAGAAGCTAACGATTATGGGTGGGTGACTTCCGTTTGTGATTCTGTGTGCTTGGAGAAGCCTTATGTATGCTAAGGAACTTATCTCACCAATTTAAGGTATGACATCGAGTTTTTTTCCAGATCTGTTCGTCAGACGACTTACTTGGGAAGTCGTCTGGCTGTAGACGACTTACCTTTCAGTCGTCTGGCTGTAGACGACTTACCTGGAAGTCGTCTGGTCAACGCAGAGGTTATTTTTGCAATTGACTTTGAAATCTGTAACCTGAGACGACTGAAAGTTAAGTCGTCTACTATTGTTTGGTTTCAAAAAAAATTCCAAAGAACCTAGACGACTTACATTTCAGTCGTCATAGGTTAGTTTTGTATTTGACTGGATAATTTCAGAAGTTTGACTTCCCCAGACGACTTACATTTCAGTCGTCTGGCGAAAATTAAAATAATAATATTTTTTTTAAAGTAAACGACTTACAATTAAGTAGTCATAGGTTAGTTTTGCAATTGAAAAAAAAAACTTCAAGATTTAATTATACACAGACGACTTATAATTCAGTCGTCCACCAGACGACTTAATTGTAAGTCGTCCAGGATTTTTTTCCGAGATTCTGGTCAAACCTCGTAAATCCTGGACGACTTACATTTCAGTCGTCTCGTGGACGACTGAATTATAAGTCGTCTGTATATAATTAAATCTTGAAGTTTTTTTTTCAATTGCAAAACTAACCTATGACGACTTAACTGTAAGTCGTCTACTTTTAAAAAATATTATTATTTTAATTTTCACTAGACGACTGAAATGTAAGTCGTCCAAAAAGTCAAACTTCTGAAATAATCCAGTCAAATGCAAAACTAACCTCTGACGACTGAAATGTAAGTCGTCTAGCTTTTTTGGAGTTTTTTTTTTAACCAAACAATAGTAGACGACTTAACTTTCAGTCGTCCGAAATAACAGATTTCAAAGTCAATTGCAAAAATAACCTCTGCGTTGACCAGACGACATATAGTTTAGTCGTCTAGACAACTTAGATTGAAGTCGTCCGCGTCTTCTCCACTAGTTTTTAAGTCTTCTACGTTAGTTTTTGAATAACTTGTATTTTTAAGAGTGATAAGTAACTTCAAGATATGTAAAACTCATATTTACAAAATATGTTCTCTCCCTTAGTTTTACTAAATTTGACTAAGTTTTTCAATGCAAACTTATAAAAAATATGATATGCTTTGACTAGTTACTATTGTTTGTTTCCATCTCTTACCAACATTCTTGTTTATTAAGATGAGAAAAAGGCCATTGGAGTTTATTATTGCATATGAGAGATCCAAAGATAAGAAAAAGTCTACTGAAGTCTATTATTTCATTGATTTGTAAATGTGTAAACACATTGTTAGCACATTTAATACATCTTGGAAAACATTATTACTGATTTTACAAAAAATTCACAACTAAAAGAGTATACATGTAATTCATAAAACAGACCACAAACAAAACTATTATAGATCATTCATCTACAAAGACAAGCTTGGATTCCACTTGAGTAGACAAGACCAGACAACTTTTAAGAAGTCCAGACGACTTCTAAGAAGTCCAGACGACTTCCAGGAAGTTCAGACGACTTTGCCAGAAGACTTTTAGGAAGTTCAGACGACTTTACAGGAAGTCCAGACGACTTTTAGGAAGTCCAGACGACTTCCAGACGACTTCCAGACGACTTCCAGAGGACTAACAAGTAAGTCGTCCCAGAAGTCTTCCAGATCTGAAAAACCTGTATATTAAATCCAGATCTGAAAAACCTGCATATTCAAAAACGTTCAAATGGCTTAAAAACAGAAAAAATGAGTGGAAGATTAGATAAATCTACCTTTACAGAACACACAAAAATACATATCTAAAAATAATAGATCTACCTTTAAATTAGTGGAAGATGAGTACCAAATAATTAAAAACCTGCAAAAAAAAAAATAGATTAGTAACAAAGACATGAGACAAAATTGAAAAATTCATATAAAGTTTGGTGTTTTCAAGTCAAAGAGATTAGAGTGGGTTTGGAGAGTTTTAGTTTGGGAAAAAAGTAAGAACTTTATACAACAAGAAGTTACCAAATGAAGAAAAATCAGACATAAGAACTTACCAAAACGCTCAGAAAAATCCAGACGACTTCCTAGAAGTCCAGACGACTTCCAGACGACTTCCAGACGACTAACAGGTAAGTCGTCCCAGAAGTCTTCCAGATCTGAAAAACCTGCACATCAAATCCAGATCTGAAAAACCTGCATATTCAAAACCGTTCAAATGACTTAAAAATAGAGAAAATGAGTGGAAGATTAGATAAATCTACATTTATAGAACACACAAAAATACATATCTAAAATTAATAGATCTACCTCTAAATTAGTGGAAGATGAGTACCATTTGATTAAAAACCTGCAAAAGAGATAGATTAGTAAGAAATACATGAGACAAAACTGAAAAATTCATATAAAGTTTGGTGTTTTCAAGTCAAAGAGATTAGAGAGAGGTTGGAGAGTTTTAGAATGATGAACATTACATTTTTGTTACAGCCATTTGAGAGGAGGAGAGAGAATGTGTAAATTTTTCTTTATATAGGGAGACAAAAAATCCAATTAGATTAAATATTTTTGATTCAGACGACTTCCTGAACGACTTACATTTCAGTCGTCTGGTGAAGAAATTAAAACAAACGACTTACATGTAAGTCGTCCAAAAGAGTTTAATATTGTTAGCGGGAAATTAAATATTTTTAGCGGGAAACTAAAATAGAAGACTTTCCAGACGACTTACAAGTAAGTCGTCTGGACGACTGAAATATACGTCGTCCGGGTAAATTATTCAGCAGACGACTGAAATATAAGTCGTCCACACTCTAAACATAACCCCTAAACTTAATTATCTAATTAAACACTTCATAAAACCAAATCAAACTTGAAAAGTGTTTACTATACACAGAAATAAACACATATAGGTGAAAACTAATTTTTGAAAAAAATATTTTAGTTTTCCAAAATCTAACCCTAACAATACATACAATACTACAACATATGTTTGCCAAACTCCTAAACTAAAGTATTTCATGATTCACTACTTCCACTCATCTATCTTCAAAACAAATTAATTTTATCATATCTTAATTTATATCAGTTAAAACTGTTTATAATTACTTGATTTTTATTTTTTACGCATCAAAATATTTTTTTACAAGATTTATAAATTATTTTTAAAATAAACTGGTACCAGACGACTTACACTTCAGTCGTCCAGACGACTTCCAACATCTCAGACGACTCAGACGATTTACTGGGGCTATATTCGTAAAAATGGCTTCTGTTTTTTTATTTGGTCACAAGGGGCTGAGCTGTAATTTCACTAGGCTTTTAGGTTAGTTTTGCATTTGATTCAAGTTTGGGTATAGGTTTGGAATTAAAATCAAGTTGTGGGTTAGTTTTGGTAAAAACCCCCCAATTATAACAGTCAATATAAGTAATATACTATGAAGCCAATACAAAGCAAACGTCTGTTTTTGTTTTGTCTTGGCTCGTAAGGCACGCAATTGATTGATAGCTTTGTTGGAAGGTCTCGGTTAACTAACACTGTGAGAGTCTTTGCTTATAAGATCCTGTAAATTACACTGGTTGGATTTGGATACTTTAAGCTACATGGCCACTTAATGTGAAGTAGGCGAAAGGGCTGGTTTTGAAGTGGTGACCTTGGAAGGCCGCTCAAGTTTGGTCGCTTCTATACTTCTTCTATTTCTAGGTCTATCCTCATTTTAATGCGTAGGCTTCTCTTTGTCTAGAACTGCCCTAGTGTTGGCAAGTACAAAGTGGAAATTGCATCATTTGAGTCTATAGCATTGCATGAGCTCCAGGGCCCTTTCTTTGGCCAGCTTACTAAATGATCATTGAGACTGGTTTATTACAATGCTTTTCTAGGTCAAAGACGATACCTATTTTGTTCAATCATTGATCATTTTAGTGCATCCTTCTTATACTTGGCTTATCCAATTTTTCCGGTGGACTCATTATTATTAGCTGTTTGCTCATTTAGAACAATTTGTTTAAAAATCTTAATAAATGTAAAAAAAAATTACAGAACGATATAGTTAAGGCGGGGAGGAAAAGTGCGTAGAAGTTTCTGAAATTAGTGAAAAGGGGCGAACCACTAGCAGCAAAGTAACATTGGAAGATCCAACCGCGCGCACATTTCTTTCTTTATTATGTGCTCAACTTCAACACGCCTCTCCTCCTACTTGGGTTCTCTCTCTCTCTATGGGACCTCATTTTTAGAAAAAAAGAAAAGAAAAGAAAACAGAGACAAGACTTCTTTTAGGTCTTCTTTCTCTGTTTTATTTTGCAACATGAATACACTGGTACTCAAACAAACCAAACATAGTACTTAATATACACCAATACAAGTAATACAACCATTTGCAGATTCAGGAGAGAATAGAGAGGAATATGGTTGACCACACGGTGAGGGCTAAGGATGCAACCAAATAGGTCCACAAAAAGATGACCGAGCACTCATCTTGAGCGACGTCGAACAGCTGTGCCATTGTACCTGCAATCCACAACATGAAATGATTTGATTGATTGATTATTTCTCTGTTAATATATTAAAAAAAAAGGGTTTGAGGAAAATTACTGATATTCATGGCAGGTGGAAGTGTGAACTGAAGCATGAGAACGTATCGGAAGAGAGGGTCCGGAGGAAGATAACCTAAATTCCATGCTAATTGAACCACCCCTACACCCACCACGGGAAGGATGATATACCTCACACAGATCACTCCCACAATCACTGACGTTTTCACGGCTGAGGAACGCAGACCCTGAATCAGGTTGCCCCCAAGTATGAGTGTGATGCAAGGTATTGTGCCGTCCCTGCCAGTGCCAAATCAACTTAATTATATTTAGTTATTCGTGATGTCTAAAAGACGTGCTCGCAAGCAAGTTCATACCCAAGTAGTTTCACTGAATCTTGGATGACTCGTAACGGGGCATTCTCCCCGATTATAAGATTCCTCAGCCAATTGGTTGCTCCGAAGACGAAACCAAGAATCTGAATGCAACAGAAAACATATGAAATCATGCATCTTTTTTTTTAGTATTGATTTGAGAAATGATTTCTTAATTATTTTTACTTACGGCACCAATAGTGGGTGGCGCAAAGAGTTCCTCAAGAATCTGATGGAGCAAGTCTTTGATGTATGTCCCCGTAGACACCTTTTCTTTCACTTGGATTTCAAGGTCTTGGTTTTGTTGCGGCTTCAGGAGAAGAGTCCGGGGATCAGAGTCGATTTCCTTGTTGGGAGACTTGGCCAAACCGGCGGCTTCAAGAGCTCTGAACTGCGTAGCAGAGCTTCTCACAAGTTGGTAACTGTATGTCCAAATATAGAAACCCCCGAGCTGCATGAGACCCCCGGCGCCCAAAAAAGAAAGTCACTATTATCATTACAAAACTCTGATCAGAAATGATGATATATGTTTGGTTTTGACTTACGGCCATAGAGAAAGATGCGTAGGATAGTCCAATGGATCTGCAGACACTTCGATTCCCAAAAGGACTGCCTTCCTCATCACAAATGGCAGGGACCAGAATAAGCATAAGGTTTCCCATATTGCCTATATATATATATATCATTCATTCACGTTAGATTTCGTAAGAATCTCCTTTGTTATAGATTTTGCAAAATTAATGTTACCTGAGGCACATGTCGCGATTATGAGACCATGAAGTTGGGGTTTTGGGTTGAGCAGCTTGACAACCAACCATCCAAGAATACCTCCTACTAGAAAGGTGATTCCAACATTTATAGGCATGAACCACCTGAAAATAATTAAACTTGATTGGTTTGAAATATAAAAAGAATTATACGCCACAAAATAGGTTTCTCATGGAGAAGGACGATGCGTACCATGAAATAATGTCCTGCAATGTGACAGTCTGGGCAAGATTGGCAAACATGATGCAGGGGGTGAAGACCACGAAGACGAGCTGCAAATGATATATATAAATATGTTCATTAATTATTAGTGCATGCATGAATGGTTATAAAAAGGGCAGGGAGGGAGGGAGGGAGGATGTACCTTATTTACGGATCTTCGGGTATCAGCCGAGAGAAGAGAGCAGTAATCGGTTGCCAAGAAAGCACCAAGGACGCTGATTAGGAGAACTTGGACTATAGGCATCGAAGCCACTTCCAATAACTCTAAGAAACCCATCCCTAAATTTGTTTTTTTTTTCTTTTCTCTGGTTTCTTGCAGAAGAATAAAAACAGCCAATGTAAGATACAGATGATGATATTTCTGTCTGTCGGTGAAGAATGGTGGAGATGAAGAGAGTCGATAGGTATATATTAATTAGGTGGAGGAGTGGGGTACATGAAGAAGAAGGGTTCAACTTTTCAACAGGAGACAAGTTGGCTTCTGGAAAATGTTTGCGTTCAGCTGGTGCAAAATCACATGTGAATTACATACATGAAAGAGGCCTTTGGGATCCTCTCAGGTTAATGTTGACAGAATCAAAGCAAGACTTGTCATTGTCTAGTTGCTCCTCGCATATATATATAAACAAATTCCCCTTCTTGATTATCTATCCAGCTCAAAAAAGCGTCCATTTGAAATTTTAACAGAAAACAAGCTGTCACAAACTAACCTTTTCCCTAAATGGTCCATTTACTTATGTATTGATATTTGTTAAAAATATCTAACAACATAAAATATATGAAACATCATTCTTCCAATTTGATGCCCCATGCCAGGTCCACGGTACACATTCTCTTTTCACATTTTTAAACATGTTTTATTATATACTTTATTACATAAATCAAATATTAAATGTCAACTGTGATTTTGGAGACTTTCGCAAGCCACTCTGCTAAGCTGATCCCGACACCGCACATACACACATGGGAAAACAACTACATATAATTTGAGGAAACAAGCTAAAATGAAGATAGTGACATATAGGCTAAAAAAGCTTATTAGATTAAATCAAATACGTGTTGAAAAAAAAAAGATTAAATCAAATACCAAGAAACCGTCATTTGCTTGTATATTTTTGTTTCTGATAATTTACGTATTTAGCTCAGGATAAAATTATAGTATTAAACTAAAAGATAGTCAAATCATATATTAGATAAGATAAGAATATGTCCTGTAGAACTAGTCCTTGGAGATAAGACGCATGACTAGGGTTGTGATCAATGGAGATGAATGTTATGGGGGGCATCGCCAAGATTATTTAAAGAATTATGTGCATAGAACTGCAAATAATTGGTACATGACCAAAATTGTAGATGGCGTTTTTAATTAAAAACCATCCGGGGCATCTGCAAAGCACTTGGACCATCTGGTGCGTGTGTACGGAGTCAGCACAATCTACCTTGGGCTACATGGACTTCAGTTAAGTAGATATATAGGCCAGTAAGAAACTCATGTAGGTACGTATGAAGTAGACACGAGCATTCGGAGTCCCAAACGAATTTCGATTTTGTCCAATCGATTCTCGGTTTTTTGGGTTTATCAAAATCAGCTCCATTCGGATTATATGAAAGTTTGATTCAGAATCGGTTCGGATTCTATCGAGTTCAGGTTGGATTTAGTAAATCTTAAAAGAATTATTACAACCCGATGTACTTTCGGGTTTGGATTTCAATTGCTTCTTCAGTTTAAAAGTACATGATTTGTATCTACTCTATAGACATAACATAAGTAAAATTAGTTTTTCGGTTTTAAAATATCTGATTTATACCTATTTTGTAACAAAAACATAAGTAAAATCGATTGAAAAACAAGAAAAGAACATCAAATTAACATGAGCAATCAAAATCAAACAAAAAGTAAACATAAATTGATAGAAAGAAAATCAAATAAATAGAACTAAATTTTCATGAAATGAAAAACATTATTCAATGAAAACAAAACCAAAATCTAATAAGCATCGACCGCCACCTTCAACCATTAATAGATAATTATTTTAGATGTTCAATAATATCTTAATGTATTTAGGATACATATTAGGACTTGAGATATGTTTAGTACAAATTTTTTTTTTGTGGGATTTTGAATGTTTTGGGTTCTATCGGGTAACAATTTAGGATCGGTTCGGTTCGGATAATGCCATAACCAGAAATGCCATAAGATTCATTCAGTGTGGGTGGGGTTCGGATCATTTTTATTGGATCGGATTTTCGGGTTCAGTAAAGCTAATCAAAGCTTGAGGTGAAATGGGATGAGAGGCAAGCCCAGTAAGGCCCAGATATGAAGTGCAGATAAATAATCTTTGTTTTTGTTAAAAGCTTTTATCATACCCAACAACACAAAGGCCCAATAGATGAAGGATCAGATAAATGAAAACATAACTTGAAAGCTTTAATCCTATCCTATCCCATCTTATCTTCGTTCTATCTCTTCATTGCGAATTCGAAGCAAGACCTCAATAACTCTAACGCCACAGCGGCGCCTGGAATTGAGAAATAGGTGTTGGTTTTTGTTTTCCATTCAAAGTGATTGATATAAATCCCAATTTGGTCTGTTTTTAATCCGAAGGAAGACAAAAACTAAGGTACCATTTCCCCTCGATCTAGTTAGTTACTGCTGGCTGAGGATCGTTGTCAGAAAGAAAGAAAAGAATAAGAGGAGATGGCCTCTCACTCGCAGGTCTCTTTTCCTCTTGTTTAACATGAATGATGATCAATTCGCCCCTCCCTCACCGAACCGAACCAATTGTTTTTTAATAACAGGTTTTGGTGGAAGAGAAATCGAGTGTTAGAATATTGACACTGAACAGACCAAAGCAGCTGAATGCTCTGTCCTTCCAAATGGTATTGAATCTTCCTCCCTAATGCGCAATTGGTTTCGTCATGATGACTCAAATCAATCTTCTATTTGTTAGATATCTCGGTTGCTGCAACTGTTCCTTGCATATGAGGAGGACCCTAGTGTGAAACTTGTTATCCTTAAGGTAAAATCACTATCCTTATTATGTTTGCTCTCTCACACACAGTGGAATAACTAACTAACTAACTAACTAACTTTTGCCACAGGGTCAGGGAAGAGCCTTTTGTGCTGGTGGTGATGTTTCAGCTGTCGTTCGTGACATCGGACAAGGTAATGTATAATATGTTATCCATCTTTTCCTTTTCTTTTCCTTTTCTTACTTTCTCTATTTCCGTGGACTAACTAGGCAATTGGAGACTCGGTGCCAAGTTCTTCGCAGATGAATACATGCTCAACTATGTTATGGCCACCTATACCAAACCTCAGGTCCCTCCTTCCTTTCAATGAATTACTCGTATAACGCTCATCATGTGTTCCTTCCTTCGTTTTCCATTAGGTTTCAATTTTGAATGGTATTGTCATGGGAGGCGGAGCTGGTGTCTCCGTCCATGGTCCATTTCGTATTGCTACTGAGAACACGGTATTCTCCATGTCCATTTATGAAGACATATAAATGTCTCTCAAGTCTATATGCTCATATCTTTCTCGTTTTTCCAAGGTTTTTGCCATGCCCGAGACAGTTCTCGGGCTCTTTCCGGATGTAGGCGCTTCCTACTTCTTGTCTAGACTCCCTGGATTTTTTGGTAACAATACTCTCTCTTTTTTTCTTTTGCATTTCCTTTAGATCCACAGGCTATCTCCCTCTCTCACCCTTCTTGTTCAGGAGAGTATGTTGGCCTCACAGGAGCTAGGTTAGATGGCGCTGACATGCTTGCTTGTGGTCTTGCTACTCATTATCTTCCTTCAACAGTATGAATTTCCCTTTCTTAAATCTTTTGGTATTTCCCATCCGCCGGAACTTGACATGCTAATGCCGTTGGGTTCTTTATATTGACATTTGAAACCTCTGTAAAAACTTATGTCTCTATTTATCATCTTCATGCCAAGGAATGTTGGAGGTGTCTTTCCTGTCTTACGCTGTTGTCATATGTCTTTGGAATAGAGTCTTGTTCATCATGTTTATTTTCTCCAGCCAGCGTGATTAGCTGTTAGGACTTAGTGTTCATTACCAAATTTGTGGACTGTGATTTGGTTATATCGTTCCTATTACATTCTTGAGTGACTTTTGACACTTGAGAGGTTTCTTATATTGAGCGACTACCGTCAAGCAATATTTACTCTGCAAAGGATTGTTACTTAGTCAGGTTACTCCTTGTACAGAGATTGACTGCATTGGAAGCAGAACTTTGCAGAGTTGATTCAAGTGATCCAGCCTTGGTCTCAACAATTCTCGATGCATACACACAGAATCCGCACCTTAAACAGCAGAGTGCTTACCACAGGCAAGTGTATATGATCATATCTTTAATTCTTTCTATTGTACCGGAGTTTGCTTAGTATCTTTTGGCATGCCAAAGTTTCACGCATTCTATGTCATGTGCTAAAACATTTGATCTGTTATTTATCATGATCACATCACATTACATGTTTATCATGTTTTAGGTAATCAATTTCTCATTAGAACTTGAATGAAAGATTTGTGACTTGTGAGGATCAAAGAGAGCAGAGTCAAACTGTTTCTTAGCTTTTCCGTTTGTTTTTTTTGGGGCAGGTTGGATGTTATTGATAGGTGCTTCTCGGGGAGAACAGTGGAAGAAATTATAGCTGCACTTGTGAGTTTTTCATCGATATAGTTGATATGTTGGATTGTGATGCTAGGTTGACTGATACACCGTTGACGATGCTCTCTATCATTGTATGTGCTGCTTAGGAGAGAGAGGCCACCCATGGAGGCGATGATTGGATCTCAAGCACTATTAGAGCATTGAAAAAGGCTTCACCAGCAAGCCTTAAAATCTCTCTTAGATCGGTTAGTTGCATCACACCTATTCAGAGAGAGAGAGAATGATGGAAAGAGCTGACTGTGCGTACATATATTTTCAGATAAGAGAAGGAAGGTTGCAGGGGGTGGGGCAGTGCCTTAGCCGTGAGTATAGAATGGTGTGTCATGTGCTAAAGGGAGATATAAGCAAAGATTTTGTGGAGGTTCTGTCAACTTTCTCCCATTGTATATTCTTTCTTTTGAAAATGTCCTTGTTGTAGAGCCATAATTACAACAACTTGTCTTTCTTTCTTATGCAGGGGTGCAGAGCCATATTGATTGACAAAGATAAGAATCCAAAGGTTTAACACACAAAAAAAATCTCTGTCCATTTATAATGTTTGCGGTGTAGATCGTTGATGTACTAGTTAAAATTACAGTGGGAGCCATGGCGGCTGGAGGAGATGAAGGATCGGATGGTAGAGCAGTACTTCAAGAGAGTGGAGGAAGAAGAGGATCTAAAGTTTCCAGCAAGGAAAAATTTGCCAGCCTTAGCAATGGCAAAGCTGTGAAATGGACAAGGTGATGGAGCACTATTGGGTTTAGGTCTAAAAAGGAAAATAAATGTAATAAACTACTAGGTCTGTGTTGAATTGGCCGGCCTTGCATATTATATACCTACATACATGTAGTATTGTTAAATTTGAAACATGCAGTATTGATAATGCAAAACAGTGAGAAAGAAAAAAAATTATTATTGTAATCAAAGATGAGACCAAAGCAGAAGAGAGATGTTGAGAAGATTTTTGTTTTGGCTGTTGGAGGCACAACTATAACTATAAGGGGAATTGGGGCCTATGACCATGAAAAAAATCAATATTCACCCACTACCCAATTTACCTAACAGTTCGATACACGGCGTCACATATACATATTAATACCGTATTATCCTCTCCTTCAACCGGCGTAACCTGCAAAATAAATTAATTAATTATTAGATCCACAAAAGTAAATCGTGGCTTACTATTATTCACATCTTCTGATTTGCTACACATTCTTGCTTCTGGTAGATCACGACATCTTCTTCATCCCCTTCTCACTGTAATTTCAGTTGTGCTCTTCTCTCTGTTTCCGCCATCATTCGAAACAGAAGGCGTTTACTTTGCAGAGACGGTTAGTTAGAGACGCTTCTCCCCAATTTCATCAAACCGATTCCTCTCCGGTCTTTGTCAGTACGGTAAGTTATCACTGTCTTCTTTGATTTAACTTCACCTTCTCTTCGTCTGTTCGTATTTCATATGATTTTGGGATATTCTACGAAATTAGGGCCTTATGCTCAGAATTTAGGGATTTTGATTTCATGTTTTGGTTGTTCCGACTGTTCTGATGGTTCCTAAATTTGAATTCTGTTGAACCGGTGCCACGCCGACCGTAGTGTATGAATGTAGATTTATTTGGTGTGGAATATCGTGGCTGACAATTGCTTTGCGACTACGTATAGTAAACTATATCCACTTTCCATCTCGTTTTATCTTGTCATATTACTATTATGCAATTTTACTATTCCATATGAGATAGTATTAGACAGTTAGTTATATAATGCGCTTTCAATTCGTGGTATTTTCATCATATTCAGTGAATTCCTCATTTTATTTATGCTTCCTCGTTCGTTCTTTCGGTCAGATTTTGGAATTGTGGTTTCTCTGGTACAGGAACTACATAGTATGGAAAATTGAATTTTCATGTGGAATATCATTGCATTTTTAGTTCATTCAATTAGGTAATCCAATACCTTATCGTCTTATTCTACTTGAAATGGAATGGTTGTGTTGTACATAGATTGTATTTGGAATGGAATGATTGTGTTACATGTAGATTGTATTGGAATATGCTTCTGTCGTATGTAATAGCACTACTTTCCACTTGGCATGCGCTTGTATGTAGTATGGAAAATTGAATTTTGGTGTAGAATATCATTACATTATTAGTTCACTCAATTAGGTAATCTACTACCTTATCGCTTTATTCTACTTGAAATGGAATGGTTGTGTTGTTTGTAGATTGAATTTAGAATGGTATGGTTGTGTTGCATGTAGATTGTATTGGAATATGCTTATGTCGTATGTAATAGCACAACTTTCCACTTTGCATGCACTTGTATGTAGTACGATATCGCCCTGCTATATTCTATACGAGATGAAATATTCGTGTTTGTTGTTTTTAGACACTAAATGTATATCATCTTTCCCATAGTTTTGTTGATTAGCTTGTATCGTTTTGCAGGTTTGGCGTGGACGATTTAGACTTCCCATGTAAATTGTTTGAGACAGACTTTGAACCCACAGAGAAGAAAAGGGTTAACAACTACTTTTAACATACGTTGGATTGAGGTGATGTTCTACCGTCTTCTGGCAATGTGGGTTTAATTTCTGGACGTCTTGTGTCACCAATGTATTAGGGTTACTATTTTTTGGAATTGGGTTTACTGTACATCATCAAGCGTTGTCTTACCTATACCCATTAGCTTCATGTACGTCAACCATGTGTGGGCTATGGTTGACAAAAAATGTAATTAGGCGAATCATGTTTTTGAGAAAAAGGGAGATTTGGGCTGCATTGTATGAGGGTTTATATTTCTTTGACTTAGGTTTAGTGTTTACTGGGAAGTGTTGTTTTACCAAGCCCCCATTAGCTACCATTTGTATGTAAATCAAGGTTTGTGAACCATGTGTATAGCATCACATAACATAGTATGTAGTACGTGGTATAGAATATATTCAATGGAATGAACACATTGACATATGTACGTACTATGAAGTGTATGTACATATCAAGCGTTGTCTTACATATACTCATTAGCTTTATGTACGTCAACCATGTGTGGGCTATGGCTGATAAAGAATGTAATTAGGCGAATCATGTTTTTGAGAAAAGGAGTGTCATTTCGAAAAGATTTGGACTGCATTGTATGAGGGTTTATATTTCCTTGACTTAGGTTTAGTGTTTACTGTGAAATGTTGTTTTACCAAGCTCCCATTAGCTATCATTTGTATGTAAATCAAAGTTGGTGAACTATGTGTATAGCATCACATAACATAGTATGTAGTACGTGGTATAGAATATATTCAATGGAATAAATACATTGACATGTGTATGTACTATGTGGACTAACCGTGCACAACAGTTATATTATGGAATACAACATTTATTGGTACACGTTCTAATTTACACCACTTGTTTAACTCTGCACAGTAAAACATCTCTAATAACTCCATCTATTTACGTGGCTTCCTCGTAATCCTTTATATGGAATAGTTGTAATCCATTAGTGGCCATTTACTACAGGGAATACGTCATCATCTTTGCACAACCGCATACATCAGCGTCTACTTATTTTGTGGATCATATGCATATACATATTCTATCTTATGTAGTTCATGTGGAATGGAAAGAAGATTCTTCGCATGTATCTATTTACGTTCATAATATATATTACATTCCACCTATTCTATCTTATGTAGTTCATGTGGAATGGAAAGAAGATTCTTCGCATGTATCTATTTACGTTCATAATATATATTACATTCCATCTGTCTCATGTGAAACGGAAAGTTTCGTCATCTAACTTGGACGTTTTACTGAATTCGGCTTGACTTTATGTAAACCATTTCGTATTTTACTTTCACCATGCACCTTATCACGATTCTGAAATTAAGAACACCATCACTCTATTGTAAATGAACTTACAATAAACCATTCCACGTACGTGACATAGTATGGAAAGCAATAGAATCGGAATAGGATTTATGTCATCATCTTCAGATCGCTGTTATGTTAACAGAGTTTCTATCTCCTTCACAACTGTTCGTCAAATACTCTTGATTTATATCCTTTCGCATACGTGTTCAAGACAGTTGCGCACAACGATCCCTATTATATGTGATTGTTAATGTGGCAGACATACCTTCCACGTCGTTCATTTTATAACAAGGAACCGACAACCTGTTATGGTAAGGGGCATAACCGGATAGTATTAAGCCAAAATGTCTGATAATGAATTACGTCAAAATCATTGTTACTTTTTTTATTTGTCTTTGAAATCTGGCTATATCGCCAATAAGCCCCTACTATAATGGACGACGTGGAGGCAACTTTTTTCTTGGCAACTTTTTTCTTCGGCTATTCATTTATTTAGATTCAAACTTTCAACCCACACACAAGACAATGACAATGACAAGGACGGGGAGTGATCTTCTGAGAAGAAAACCATAATCAGCTGAATCGTGAAGTAGTATTGAATGGGAAGAAAAGGCAATTAAATATCTCCCGTGACTCTCGTCTCTCGTCTCTCTCTGGGTGTGTGGTCAATTTGTGCGCCAGATCTACAGTCTCATTCTCTTTTGCTAGTCGGGGGGGGGGGAAATGGAGGGCCAACGAGGAAGTAATTCTTCACTGAGCTCTGGCAATGGCAACGAAGTTGCAGCCGATGCTTCTTCTTGCTTGTATGTTCCCGATCCCTCTGGGACCGACTTCGATGCCGAATCCTCTGCTGTGTAAGTGTTTGAAGAGCTCGTCTCTGAATTTTGGCAACATTATTAATTAATTTATTTGACAAATTCAGCAGCTCCCCAGCTTCAATTCCTGCCGACCTCGCTGCAGCCATTCCCCTCATCGATCGCTTCCAGGTTGAAGCTTTTCTGCGGCTTATGCAGAAGCAAATCCAGTCTGGTGGCAAGCGTGGCTTCTTCTATTCCAAAAAGTCATCGGGGGGCTCTCAGTCTCATCTCCAAAAAGAGCGCTTCACTTTCGAGGACATGCTTTGCTTCCAGAAGGTCTTCTTCTTCTTCTTCTTCTGCTCCACTTCCTCCTATATTGACTTTGACTTTGTTGCTCAAAAAATCGTCTTCCAGGATCCCATCCCCACATCCTTGCTCAAGATTAACACCGATCTCCTCACCCGTGCTACCAAGTTGTTTAATCTCATCTTAAAGTATATGGGCGTTGATTCTTCTACTCCACCCTCTTTAGATGAACGCATTGACCTTGTTGGAAAGCTTTTCAAAAAAACCTTGAAGCGTGTTCAACTCCGGGACGAACTTTTTGCCCAAATCTCCAAACAGACTAGACATAATCCTCACAGCCACTACTTGATTAGAGCGTGGGAACTCATGTACCTATGTGCATCCTCAATGCCCCCTAGCAAAGATATCGCTGCATATCTCTCTGAGTATATCCACAATGTCGCGCACGATGCAACAACTGTACCAGAGGCTCAGCTTCTTTCTCTTAATACTTCCAAGGCCTTAAAGCGCTCTATCAAAGCTGGTCCTAGGCATACCACCCCTGCCCGTGAAGAAATTGAAGCTCTTTTGACCCGTCGAAAGCTTACAACCATTGTCTTCTTTCTCGATGAAACTTTTGAAGAAATCTCCTATGACATGGCTACTACAGTCTCTGATGCTGTTGAGGTATCCTCTTCTTTCCTTTCTGTTTTCCTTGCATTGCACTGCGATATTCTTGTTCAAAGCAGTGCTCCCCCCCCCTTTGCTTTCGGTTATAATTCTCTCTCACTGCTGCATTCACTTTTCCGTATCAGGAGCTAGCTGGGACAATTAAACTATCAGCCTTTTCTAGCTTCAGTTTTTTTGAATGTCGTAAAGTGGTTTCAACTTCCAAATCATCTGATCCTGGAAATGGTATGCTTTCATATTATTTCTTGATCATTTTCTTAAAAACTCTTTGAGTCCCCTACTGTTACTACAATATCGATTGTTTCTCTACCCGTCATTTGCAGAGGATTATATAGGATTGGATGATAACAAGTATATTGGCGATCTCCTCGCAGAATTCAAAGCTATTAAAGATAGAAATAAAGGAGAGATACTACACTGCAAACTAGTCTTTAAAAAAAAATTATTCCGAGAGTCTGATGAAGCTGTAACAGATCTGATGTTTGTGCAGCTTTCCTATGTACAAGTGAGCTGTTTCTTCACTAATCACACATTTATGCTCACATGAAAACTTGCATTTCCTTGCTGACACACACACACACACATGCATGCAGCTGCAACATGACTATTTACTAGGAAACTATCCTGTTGGAAGGGATGATGCTGCTCAGCTTTGTGCCTTACAAATTCTTGTTGGCATTGGGTTTGTCAATAGTCCCGAGTCATGCATGTTAGTATTCTAAACTCCTTAGTAAAGCCTCTCGTTTATTTTTCCTTGTCTTGAACCTTAGGATGCTTGTTTTCAAAGTTACGATTATAATATCATTTTATTCCTCGTTGGGTCACGGATCAGAGACTGGACATCACTTCTTGAGCGATTTTTGCCGAGACAAATAGCAATAACCCGAGCCAAGCGTGAGTGGGAATTAGATATCCTTGCTCGATACAGTTCGATGGTAGGAATGACCCCATGCATTTTGTTCACTTGGATCTTACCCTTATCAGTTACCTTTGCCAAATACAATCTGATTGAAGTGATAGCATGCTAAAAGTTCCTTCGTATGTGTCCGTGGGAATGTAGGAGAACGTGACCAAAGATGATGCAAGGCAACAATTTTTACGGATATTGAAAGCACTGCCATATGGGAATTCTGTGTTTTTTAGCGTACGCAAGATAGATGATCCGATTGGCCTTTTACCTGGACGAATTATTTTGGGTATCAACAAACGTGGGGTCTGTTTCAAAGTCGACGCTATACTTATGACTCTTTAGAATACGTTATTGTTCTTTGGAATTCTTATGTATTTTGTTGGATTTGAATTAGTTGTTGCTTTCTTGTAGGTTCACTTTTTTCGACCGGTTCCTAAAGAGTATCTGCACTCAGCTGAATTACGTGACATAATGCAATTTGGCAGCAGCAACACTGCTGTCTTTTTCAAAATGAGAGTTGCTGGTGTTCTTCACATATTTCAGTTTGAGACAAAACAGGTTCAGTCATCATTGTTTTAGGATCATTATTATTGCTCTTCTTTACGACAACAGATTTGGGCAACTTGTAAATGTGAACCACCAGTTTATTCTTTGTAGGGAGAAGAAATCTGTGTTGCTTTACAAACACATATAAATGATGTTATGTTGCGTCGTTACTCCAAAGCCCGATATGCTGCCAATAGCTTGGTTAATGGAGGAGATATATCCTGCAGTTCTAAGCCGCAAAATCTTGAAGTGTATGAAAAACGTGTGCAAGATTTGTTTGAAGAGTCCCAGAAGAAGAATGATAAGGTACATATTCTTTGGAATTTCAAGTTTCTTTGTCGTGTAAAATTGAATTTTAGAGGGAAAGCTAACTCTGTCGAAACACATGAAATAACATACTACAGATGATTTTTATCATGGATTGCTATCTCTGGCAGTTGTGAGATAGTGCAATAGTTTTAACCCCTTCCTCACTATTTTCATGTACTGTATGTAGAATGTTATTTTCTGGCCTCTTAGAGTTGATGCTGATGAACTACTACCACATTTTTCATGTTGTTGTATAGTTGATGGATGAAGTGCGAGAGAAACATCTGCAAGAAATTACTCTGCGTGAAGAGTTAGAAGCTATACGCCATAACTTAGAGCCTGAACGGAAAAAAATGTTGGAGGTTACTTTAGACCGTAATAAACTTAAGACCTTGTGTGATGAGAAGGAAACAGCTATTCAAGTTAGTTATAACATAACTCTCTCTTCTTTCTTTTGCTTGGTTGGAGTTGTTTATTTATTCATTTTATCTACTGTAGTCCTTGATGTCTGAACTGCGAGGAACAGAAGCAAGGTTGGCAAAGTCGGGCAACACAAAATCAAGTAAATCAGAACTAACTGAAATGAATAATCAGGTGAATATATATCATGTGTTAAAATGTGGTTCATAGTCGGTGTGCTATAGTTACTGAGTATATTATGTTGTTCTTTGTAAGCGATTCTGTGTTTTAAAAATTAATTTTCTGTCACAGAAATTATACAAAATCCAAACCGAGTTAGAAGTTCGGAATAAGGAATTGCACATTGCAGTTGAGAATTCAAAGAGGTTGTTGAGTCAGAACAAAATATTGGAGCAAAGTGTTTTCAATATTGAAAATAAGAAAACAGAGGAGGTGAATATCAGTATTAGATTTATGGTGATTCGAACCGATAAGTAGGAAATACTAGCTTGTTGTTGACTCTTCAACATTTCAGGTTGAAAACCAAAAGAGATATGAACAAGAAAGAAAGGTTTTAAAGCTTCAAGTTTCTGAACTTAAAAATAAGCTTGATGTCCTTACTCAAGACTTGGATAGGGCTGAGTGTACGATTGAAACTAAGACTTCTGATATGAAGCTCTTGCAGAATAATTTGAAAGAGCTCGAGGAGTTAAGAGAAATGAAAGAGGTATATGTACTCTTTAATTACTCTTCATCGTTTTAATATTGTTTTTATTTGAATGGTGGAAATGTATTTTCATGATTTAGCTAAAAATTTAAAATAAAGGTAAGACGTTCCATTCCAATATCATGGTTGTAGGACATTGACAGAAAAAATGAGCAAACAGCTGCCATTTTGAAGATGCAAGGAGCCCAACTTGCTGAGCTAGAAATACTTTACAAGGAAGAACAGGTTCTAAGGAAAAGATATTACAATACTATAGAAGGTAATATAATGATTAAGTACTTACAATGAGATTCATTGCTGGATTCTTTTTAGAATTTGTTTATATAACTTTTTTGTTTGTATTTGATTGTAGATATGAAGGGGAAAATTAGAGTATACTGTCGGATAAGACCGCTAAATGAAAAAGAGAGGTCAGAGAGGGAAAAACAGATGTTAACAAGTGTGGATGAGTTTACAGTCGAGCATCCGTGGAAAGATGACAAACGAAAGCAACACATATATGATCGTGTATTTGACATGCTTGCTAGCCAAGATGATGTCTTCGAAGACACAAAGGTATTATTGTGATGTGTAACTATGTTCACTTCCCTTTCATCCTTTGCAATTTTGTTTTGGGAACTAATATAATTCTTCTTTAATAGTATTTGATACAGTCAGCTATAGATGGATATAATGTATGCATCTTCGCATATGGTCAAACTGGTTCTGGAAAAACTTTCACAATATATGGGCATGAGAACAATCCTGGACTCACACCTCGAGCTACGAAGGAACTTTTCAAAATATTAAAGCGAGATAGCAACAGATTTTCATTTTCTCTAAAGGTAATTTGTTATCCTAATACATATGTTGTGGTCAAAGATTCTGGCATCAGATGACGACAAGAAATCATGCAGGCGTATATGGTGGAACTTTATCAAGACACACTTGTAGACCTTCTGCTACCAAAAAGTGCAAGACGCTTGAAACTAGATATTAAAAAAGATTCTAAGGTAATGTGATATATATATATATATATATTTAATTGGTTTTTGGACACATAAATTTGATATTATGCATTTCGTAGGGTATGGTCTTTGTCGAGAATGTGACAACTATACCTATATCGACTTTGGAGGAACTGCGAATGATTATTGAAAGAGGATCTGAACGACGACATGTTTCTGGAACAAATATGAATGAAGAAAGCTCAAGATCTCACCTAATACTTTCGGTTGTTATCGAAAGTATCGATCTTCAAACCCAGTCTGCTTCAAGGGGCAAGGTGACCAATTTCACAATGATTATTGACTCAAAAACTTCTTTTTTTTTCTCAAAATTTTGACAACATTTAGGTCAAAGAAATAGTTCTTTAACTTTTCATGCCTTGATAAACCTTAGTGCTGTAATACAATAAGGATAAAATAGATCCATATTTATGAGACAATGAATATATTTCTCATTGTCTCATAAATTGAGGCTCACTATCCTTTTCGTGGACTATATGAGAATTATTTTCATGGGGGCAAATTCTGATCCTATATTTGTTAATTTGCAGTTGAGTTTTGTGGATCTTGCTGGTTCTGAGAGAGTAAAAAAGTCAGGCTCTGCTGGTTGCCAACTTAAAGAAGCTCAAAGTATCAATAAATCACTTTCTGCATTAGGTGATGTTATTGGTGCTTTATCTTCGGGCAGCCAACATATTCCTTACAGGAATCACAAGTTAACAATGTTGATGAGTGATTCATTGGGCGGCAATGCCAAGACGTTAATGTTTGTTAATGTATCTCCAGCCGAATCAAATTTGGACGAGACATACAATTCTCTTCTGTAAGTCTGACTTCCCATATATCTATCTATAGTTTGCAGCTCTCATAAATAATGCAGATACAATTGTCTATTATGGTTCTTGTAATGGTTTTGTCAGATATGCATCGAGAGTGAGAATGATTGTGAATGATCCCAACAAACATATTTCATCCAAAGAGATGGTTCGATTGAAAAAGTTAGTAGCATACTGGAAAGAGCAAGCTGGTAAAAAAAGTGAGGAAGAAGACTTGTTGGAGATCGAAGAATATCGAACGCTAAGAGATGAGGGAGATAGTTGAATAATGCTATGAAATTTGTGTAGGTGAACTTGAGATGATAGTATCA
Source organism: Brassica napus (assembly GCF_020379485.1). Classification (NCBI taxonomy): domain Eukaryota; kingdom Viridiplantae; phylum Streptophyta; class Magnoliopsida; order Brassicales; family Brassicaceae; genus Brassica; species Brassica napus. The sequence goes on along the minus strand of NW_026016096.1, from coordinate 4,991 downwards.
CTGCTTTTCACCATATTTTTTGTAGAAATATCCTACTCTAAAGTAGAGTCTCTTTATTGAAAGTGTAATGCTATGTCTAACTTTCTCTTTTTTGACGAGATTTTCATTACTGGGAAACAGATAGTTGAAAATACCACACAAAGCCGGCTCGAACCATAAAAATAAAAAAGGAACCTGAAGTATTAAAATAATGATCCAGAATTTCAAAGTTCAGGTAGACATTTCGTAAACATTACTAAGAACATCGTTTGGTTTCGCCAATTCCACAATCGGGCACCAGCCAGCAAGAAACAGTACAATCCCAACGCAAGGACAATCGCTCTATGTACGAAAATATTCATCCTTGATGATGATGCTCAGCTTCTCTTTCCTGAATTAGTCAATAGGTTCACTTTAGAAGAAATACGCAGCTCCAATCTAGGGCCTCTCACTCATCATCTTTGGTCCATTTGTTTGATTATTTCTTGAACGGCAGATACATTTCTACTTGCAAGATGTCTTATGGTGCCATTGTAAGTATCTATAATCTCCTTATCTCCCATTATAGAATCTACATATACTGCATGGGGAGTTTTAGGCTTTTAAGCTTATGTAACCATGTTCTTTTGGTAATATAATTTACATTTTATCAAAAATATACTGCATGGGGCTGAAGCGAGCCAACTAGATCATAGGGACCACCACCGAGGAGCTTGTCCTTAAAGGCCAATCAGGGCGTCACTCCTTGAACTCTTACTGCCTTCTCTTCTCATTTCACTAAAACTTTTAAGTGACAAATGTTTTGTTGGTTGTTTACAAAATCCAAATGCAACAAATCAGTTCACCGAAAATAATTGTCTGATATGAACACATGCAAAATACAATAATGAACTATATTGTCAAGGCAGGCAAGCCTGAAGAATTTTCAAGGAAGACCTACAAAATGTCTCTATAGACAGGTACAGATAGTATGTATATCGATCACCTAGGTACTGTTGTCCTCTCCCATGAGCTCAAGTTACTCTAGAAACCAAATACAAGTGGGTCGACAAATAACCCATAGAAAATAGATTGCCTCCCAAGTCCCAAACAACTGCAACCAACTTCACGCTCCAACTGAGTACACACAAGACCTACTGTCAATAAAAACAACAAGTTGACTTCATCTAATTGAAACTCTGTGAAACAAGCCATTGAACAGAAAGAGTAAGGATAAAGCATCATTACCCAGCCGGTTGCCATAATTGGATCCGAGTGCTTTGAGACCCATCGAACCATCACAGTACCAATAGCCATGCTCTGAGCTGCATGAAGCATCCACCACTCTCCACTTCCCCACAAAGAAAAGTTATTACCATCTGAGGTAACTGATGGTACCTGTAGTGATCAGATTTATCCTCGATTTGCAACAACACTATCAAAAAGAAAGAACATTTTTAAGTAAAATCTTATACCTCTCAAGAAGCAAAAGTCCAGTAACACCAATGATTAAGGGATGAACTGACAATGAGAATTGTCCAATAAAGTCCCAGTTCCAGTCTCTTGACCATTCCCACGAGTGAAATGGTTGACTTGTCCTGCAAATCACACACGAATGGGTTACTAAAATATATTACATAAGAAAGAAGGAAAGATCCCAAAAAAGATCGTATTAGGCTAAGATACATTACACACTTTATCATCATCAACAACCAATCCTTCACAGAGAGCATCTTGTTCGGGTACAAATGTAATCTTATCCTCTTCCCACTCCTCTTCAAGATAAGGAGCACCGTACTGCTCTCCATTATTAGGCCCTGCACGGCTTTTCTGGAATATCCTACATAGCACCAACGCATCCTACACTACACACGACTCAACAAAGTCAATAAATTTTATCCATTGGCATAAAGAAACTAATTTTCAAATTAAAAAGAAAAAAAAAAAGAGAGCAGACAGAAGAAACCCCAATTGATGTTACTTGTGGCACACCAGCAATCTTCAACTCTTCATCAGTAAGGCGATTCTCACTTATGCATAACCTAGTTGGTTCATTCACCACGAGGAGCTCGATCCCTGTGATAAACAAAAGGGTCTTCTTCATCCACACGGCCCTCGAACCATTATAATCCCCAAAACAAACTCAAAATCAATCAAATCAAAACAAGATCATTGTAACCAATTCGAGGGAGAATTAATAAAGAAAAAAATAACCTGGAAGATCCGAGGGCTCGGATTTGTGACGGAGATAGCGTCGAACTTAAAAGGGTTTGGTAGCGAACGAGCTCCTCGTCCTTCGGGTGGAAACGGAACCCAGGAGCGAGCCACGTCACCGAGCAGCGACCCATCATTTGTACTTTGGGCCACATCATAAACAGAGAGTAAGGCCCACGAAAGTTAATTCCTTTATGCATAAATTATTAATTAACTCTTATGATCACCGACTATAGTTCAATAACGGTTAACAAAAAAACGGTAATATTTATTGTTTCAGTTCAAGTTCGAAATCTATAAATTAACGCTCCCGTCCGATGAAATAAGATCTCGTTAACGAATCCATAAATCATCCTCATCCTCATCATCTTCTCACCCAAAGCGGCTTCTTCTTCTTGTTCTTTTTCTTGTTCTTCTTCGTTTCACCTCCAGTACCCTTCTCCTCTGTTCGGCGTCAGCAACGTCTCCAGTTCAGGTCATCTCTGCCTCCTTCTATTCAAAGCATCTTCGCTAGCCACGGTTCTATATCCATCTTTACTTTGCTTAAATTTCTCCAGTCATATTTTATGATTTGCGTAATTGATTCGTTACTGTTGAAACCTTACATATACGCAGAGATCGTGACCAAGTATATGGGTGTGATTTGGGAGAGTTTTACAAACAAGAAGACGAAAGTACCGTCCAGGTAAAGTCTCCAGTAATCTGTTTCTGATTTATTACTGATTTGGGAGGGCTTAATATCTTCTTCTTTAAATCTATTACTGACTTATTACATAATCTTTGATTTGATGAATTTTTTTTATCATCAACAGAACCCACGAGATTGCCCGGAGACGATGGTCGTGGCGGCCGGGTTCGACCCGTTAAAGGAAAAGAGAGATCGAGATGTTCCTTGCGTGAGGCTCCAACAGATTAAGGACTTCCACTAAGATTTCTCAAGGTTAGTGCTTTCTTTTTCTCCAAGTTTATGTTTTGTAGCGAGAGTTGCGAATTTTTAGTGATGATCGCATTTGGAAGATAGGCTTTACTGCTGGTTCGTACTTGTATTACTGAAATAGCTAGAGACTTTAAAAATATATATATTTATACACATGAATTTTAAATCACTTTTTTTTGTACAAATCCTTCGTTTTATGTATAATTTTTCAAAAAAAAATTAAAGGAGAAATTCTATATCACCTTTTTGATAATGAATTTTAAAAAATAATTTGTCATTTATGATCATTTAGTTCTTTTTTATCAAATTTTGTTTTCTATTAGTATTATAATGTTTTCTAAAAGTCCAAGTTTTTGTTGTTTTATCAAAATATTTTCTTGTACAAGTCCTTTTGTTTTAAGTATAACTTTCTAAAAAAACTTTAAAGGTATATGAGATAAGGAGTATTATAGAATATAATTATTATAAATTTTTAAGGGTTTCATAGATTATAGTATAATAGATTACGGATATTATGGATTAGGTTATATGAGATAAGAGGTATTATAGATAAAAGGTATTTTGAGAATAGGGGTATATGTAATTAAAGGGGTATATGAGAATAAAGAGTATTTGAGATTAGGGGAAATTGAGATTAAAGGGGTATAAGAAAATAGGAAATATATGAGAATAAGAGGTATTGATGAGGGGTATTTTGAAATTAGAGGTATATGAGAATAAATGGTATATGAGATTAAACGGTATTTGAGATTAAAGGGGTATATGAGAATATGGGCATTTGAGATTAGAGGCATTTGAGAATAAGAGTATTTGAGATTAGGAGCATTTGAGAATAAAGGCATTTGAGAATAAGGGTATTTGAGATTAGGGGCATTTTGAGAAGAGGAGTATTTGAAATTAGAGGCATTTGAGAATAGGGGTATTTGAGATTAGGGGCATTTGAGAATAAGGGCATTTGAGAATAAGGGTATTTGAGAATAAGGGTTTAGGGGAATTTGAGATTAGGGGCATTTGGAATAAGGGCATTTGAGAATAGGGATATTTGAGAATAAGGGCATTTGAGAATAAGGGTATTTGAAAATAGGGGCATTTGAGAGAATAGGGATATTTGAGAATAAGGGCATTTGAGAATAGGGGCATTTGAGAATAGGGGTATTTGAGATTAGGGATATTTGAGAATAAGGGTATTTGAGAATAGGGATATTTGAGAATAGGGGCATTTGAGAATAGGGGCATTTGAGAATAGGGGCATTTGAGAATATGGGGTATTTGAGATTAGGGGCATTTGAGAATAGGGATATTTGAGAATAAGGGCATTTGAGAATAGGGGCATTTGAGAATAGGGGTATTTGAGATTAGGGATATTTGAGAATAAGGGTATTTGAGAATAGGGATATTTGAGAATAAGGGCATTTGAGAATAGGGGCATTTGAGAATAGGGGCATTTGAGAATAGGGGCATTTGAGAATAGGGGCATTTGAGAATAGGGTTTAGGGTTTAGGGTTTAGGGTCTAGGTCTAGGGTTTAGGGTTTAGGGTTAGGGTTTAGGGTTTAGGGTTTAGGGTTTAGGGTTTAGGGTTTAGGGTTTAGGGTTTAGGGTTTAGGGTTTAGGGTTTAGGGTTTAGGGTTTAGGGTTTAGGGTTTAGGGTTTAGGGTTTAGGGTTTAGGGTTTAGGGTTTAGGGTTTAGGGTTTAGGGTTCGGGTTTAGGGTTTAGGGTTTAGGGTTTAGGGTTTAGGGTTTCAGGGTTTTAGGGTTTAGGGTTTAGGGTTTTAGGTTTAGGGTTTAGGGTTTAGGGTTTAGGTTTAGGTTTCGGGTTTAGGGTTTAGGGTTTCGGGTTTAGGGTTTCGGAGTTCTCGGGTTTCGGTTTCTGGTTTAGGGTTT